>NC_028358.1:42867295-42868806 GCF_000741045.1 Vigna radiata var. radiata | reverse complement strand
TTACACGCTACACGTTACAAGTTAAGGTTAAGGTTAAAGGTTAAAGGTTAAAGGTTAAAGATTAAAGGTTAAATATTATAAATACAGGTTACAGGTTAAAGGTTAAATGTTATAAGTTACAGGTTACAGGTTGTAGGTTATATTTACAGGTTTCAGGTTCAAGTTGTTGGTTGCTTGTTGGTGGTTGCAGGTTGCAGGTTGCTTGGTGGTGGTTGCAGGTTACAGGTTATAGGTTACACGTTACAGGTTAAAGTTTCAGGTTGTAGGTTACAGGTTACAGGTTACAGGTTATGGGTTGCTGGTTGCAGGTTAGGTTATAGGTTACAGGTTGCAGGTTGCTGGTTCCAGGTTCCAGGTTACAGGTTACCAGGTTGCAAAGTTACAAGGTTACAGGTTCCAGGTTACACNCAGGTTACCAGGTTGCAAAGTTACAAGGTTACAGGTTCCAGGTTACACTTTACACGCTACACGTTACAAGTTAAGGTTAAGGTTAAAGGTTAAAGATTAAAGGTTAAATATTATAAATACAGGTTACAGGTTAAAGGTTAAAGGTTAAAGGTTATAAGTTACAGGTTAAAGGTTACAGGTTACAGGTTACACGTTTCAGGTTACTGGTTACAAGTTACAAGTTATAAGTTGCAAGGTGCAAGTTAAGTTACAAGTTGCAAGTTAAGTTACAAGTTATAAGTCACATGTTGTATGTTATAGGTTACAGGTTACAGGTTTCATGTTACATGCTACATGTTACAGGTTACAGGTTACAGGTTTCAGGTTATAGGTTACAAGTTAAAGGTTAAAGGTTAGAGGTTACAGGTTATGAGTTACGGGTTATAAGTTGCAAGTTGCAAGTTAAGTTACAAGTTACAAGTTACATGTTCCATGTTACAGGTTACAGGTTACATGTTATAGGTTACAGGTTGCAGGTTGCAGGTTGCAAGTTGCAGGTTACAGGTTACAGGTTGCATGTTGCAAGTTACAGGTTACAGGTCACAGATGTTAGAGATTCCAGAAGTTAGAGGTTGTAGGTTACAGGTAGAAGTTAAAGTTTAATGGTTAGAGGTTAAATATTGGAGGTTGCATGTTGCAGGGTGCAAGTTACAGGTTGCAGGTTACAGGTTACAGGTTACAGGTTAGATGTTGTAGGTTAGAGGTTATATGTTACAGGTTACAGGTTACAGGTTACAGGTTACATGTTACAGGTTGCAGGTTGCAGGTTGCAGTTTGTAGGTTATCGGTTTCAGGTTGCAGGTTACAGGTTAGAGGTTGTGGGTTAGAGGTTGTGGGTTAGAGGTTGTGGGTTAGAGGTTATAGGTTACATGTTACAGGTTACAGGTTAAAGGTTACAGGTTACAGGTTGCAGGTTACAGGTTACAGGTTACAGGTTAGAGGTTGTAGGTTATAGGTTATAGGTTACAGGTTACAGGTTACAGGTTACATGTTAAAGATTACATGTTACATGTTACAGGTTACATGTTAAAGATTACATGTTACAGGTTATAGGTTATCGGTTA
>NC_028358.1:42675178-42867020 GCF_000741045.1 Vigna radiata var. radiata | reverse complement strand
TTACAGGTTACAAGTTAAAGGTTACATGTTACAAGTTACGGGTTGCAGGTTGTAGGTTATTGGTTTCAGGTTGCAGGTTACAGGTTACAGGTTGCCAGGTTACAGGTTACAGGTTACATGTTACATGTTATACATTACAGGTTATAGGTTAGAGGTTAGAGGTTACAGGTTACAGGTTAGAGGTTAGAGGTTACAGGTTGCAGGTTGCAGGTTGTAGGTTGCAGGTTACAGGTTACAGGTTACAGGTTACTAGGTTACAAGGTTACAAGGTTACAGGTTACACGTTACACGTTACACGTTACACGTTACACGTTACACGTTACACGTTACACGTTACACGTTACACGTTACAGGTTAAGGTTAAGGTTAAAGGTTAAGGGTTAAAGGTTAAAGGTTAAAGATTAAAGGTTAAATGTTACAGATACAGGTTACAGGTTAAAGGTTAAAGGTTACATGTTATAGGTTACATGTTAAAGGTTTTAGGTTAAAGGTTACAAGTAACAGGTTACACATTACATGTTAGTGGTTAGAAGTTATAAGTTGCAAGCTGCAATTGAAGTGGCAAGTTGCAAGTTAAGTTACAAGTTACAAGTCACATGTTGCATGTTACAGGTTACAGGTTTCATGTTACAAATTACATGTTACAGGTGACAGGTTACAGGTTACAGGTTAAAGGTTACAGGTTATAGGTTATAGGTTACAGGTTACGAGTTACGAGTTACGGGTTATAAGTTGCAAGTTGCGACTTAAGTTACAAGTTACAAGTCAAATGTTACATGTTACAGGTTATAGTTTACATATTATAGGTTACAAGTTAAAGGTTACAGGTTACAGGTTACAGGTTAAAGGTTATATGTTAGAGGTTAGAGGTTAAGGTTACAGGTTAGAGGTTAAAGGTTACAAGTTACATATTAAAGGTTAAAGGTTACAAATTGCAGGTTACAGGTTGCAGGTTACAGGTTACAGGTTACATGTTATAGGTTACATGTTACAGGTTACAGGTCACAGGTCACAGGTTACAAGTTATAGGTTAGAGGTTAGAGGTTAGAGGTTAGAGGTTACACGTTACAGGTTGTAGGTGGTAGGTTACAGGTTACAGGTCACAGGTCACAGGTCACGGGTTACAGGTTACAGGTAGAGGTTAGAGGTTACAAGTTGCAGGTTGCAGATTGCAGGTTGCAGGTTACATGTTACAAGTTACAGATTACAGATTATAGGTCGAGGTTCCAGGTTACAACTTGCAGATTACAGTTTGCAGGTTACAGGTTACAGGTTCCAGGTTACAGCTTGCAGATTACAGTTTGCAGGTTACAGGTTACAAGGTTACAGACTACACGTTACATATTACACGTTACAGGTTATAGATTACAAGTTAAGATTAAGATTAAAAGTTAAATGTTACATATATATATATATATATATATATATATATATATATATATATATATATATATATATATTAAAGGTTAAAGATTAAAGATTAAAGGTTGTCTTAACTTATATATATTTTTAAGGCAATGGTGAAACTACGTTGTTGTGTTAAAATATTTTCTTGAACTGCCTTCTTTTTAAAGAGTGTTCGTTGTGCTAATCCTTTCGATCTCAGTTTGACAATTTCCAACAAAAACGAATTGAAGAAAGTGAATGATATATGATTACAATGAGGCCGTAATTATCCAAAAATAAAATAGCCATGGAAAAATGGAAATCCATAGAATAATAAGACATAGCTTCTTATAAGAATGTTATTCTTTTAGTATTATGCATAGTATACTATTATTACACGGATTTTAAAAGTTAAAATGAAACTATTTTTTCATAAAAAAAAGTTAAGCTAATTATATATGAAAAAGAAAACTATCTGTAATTGTATTTACTTTACTCCAACTTAGAATAGTAAAATTAAAAAGTTGATAATATGCAAATTTTATATTATTTCTCAATTATAAATCATAATTAAAATAGAAAATACAAAGAAGTTAATAATATGGAAATCATATTATTTGTTAATTCTATATAATTTATGATGAATTTATTAATTTTACAATATTTATTTTATAATTATACTAAGAAAATTTTGTATTGATTTGATAATAACATGAAAGTTTATACTTGTTAAACTCAAACCAAAATCTGGTTAATCATATTTTTACAATATTAACATATTTTTATTATGCGACAATTAGTGTGGTAACCAACCAGACTCATCTTCTTTCCAACTGCATGGGACAAGACTGCGAATAAAAACATGACACGTGGGACTCTCATTATCCTTAATTCACCAGTGGCGCAATTTATCATTACCCGCCTGTTCCGCCGCCTCTCTCTACTCTGACCAACCCTCCACGTGACCTCACCACGACAAAACTATCATCAAAAAACACCATGTCACTCTTTATCTCACCGTCACCCTCGCTTACCCTCCACCCCCATGCGCACGTTAGCCCCTCCATGTCCGTCCTACGCCGCCTCCATCTAAACCTTCGCTCCAGCCGCCGCCGCCTCGCCACCGTTTCCGCCGCTGTTCGTCAGGACACTACCGTCTGGACCCCAGCGCCACTCTCCGAGGTCGAGCCCGCTGCCGAGTCGCTCTTCCACGTCGCCATCGACGTGTCCGACGCTCCCGACCTCGCCGCGTCCCACACAATCGCCGGGCAGTACCTCCAGCTCCGCGTGCCCGACTCGTCCAAGCCCTCGTTCCTCGCCATTGCATCGCCGCCGAAGCTGGCCGCGAAGCATGGCGTGTTCGAGTTCCTCGTGAAGAGCGTGGCGGGGTCCACCGCGGAAGCGCTGTGCGCGTTGAAGAGAGGCGATGTGGTTGAACTAAGCCAAGTCATGGGAAACGGATTCAACATTAATCTGATCCAGCCGCCCGAGAAATATGGAACCGTTATCGTCTTCGCTACTGGATCTGGAATTAGGTCAGTGTGCAAATTACCGTTTTACCCTCGATTTTTGTTCTCTGTTTAAAAATTTTCCATTTCTTTCATTCCTTCTTAGAACATTGAGTTTACGTGGTTACAAACTCACATGGAAATGAAGTTTTAATTGTTGTAGCTTCTTCAAGATCCTTGATATCATGCAAAATTCTTCTTTAAATGCGATTAAGTAGATCCAAATTGCAGACCATAGACCTCAAAAACCTTGATGTTACAGTTGCAATTGTTGTTACCAACTTTTAAAATTTTGCATTGCATTTATTGACATTAATGGATTCTGTTCAGATAAATTTGTCTATGAACAATTGCAGGTGAAAAAAAATAAGAATTAAACTGAATTAAGCTTCCTCAAAGTTAAACTTATGCACCTCAATTTTTGGACGAGCAAAATGAAAAAAAAAAAAACTGCTAAAATGGTTATACGAATTAGGATTGTTTAGACAAATTTCTTCACAAGGACTTTAGAAGAAAAAAACAAGAAAAATGAAATAAAATGAGTTTTTCCTGATGTTAAAATTAGTTAATACATAAACTACTTTTTAGAAGATTTCTCTAATTTCATTCTTTTTCTCTTAGTCTTTATGGAGAAGTTTGTTTAACAAGACTTTTACTATATTTTTTTTCTCTTATGAAAGAAGCTCAATTTATACTACATTTTATTTTTCTCGAAATGCTTATAGGAAAGTTTAACATAACCTTAATCCTTGATTTTGCTTGTATTGGTCTGACCGTTTACTTTGTTGTGTGCAGTCCAATTCGGTCTCTAATTGAGTCGGGGTTTGATGCGGGGAATAGGTCTGATGTAAGACTATATTATGGGGCCAGAAACCTACAGAGACTGGCTTATCAGGTTATTTTAATTGTTTTTTTTATCTTGATGAAAGGAAAGGTTGAACTACTTTTAATCAGAGCTGCTTTAATAGCAATGCTGTTTTATCTTATAGGATAAATTTAAAGACTGGGAATCTTCTGGTGTGAAGATTGTTCCTGTATTGTCTCAACCTGATGATAGTTGGACTGGGGAAACTGGCTATGTTCAGGTAAAGTGCTTGAGCTCTTAGGATGAAGTTTCACATTACTTCCTTCACAGACAATAATTCTTTGCACACGGTTGTATTCACAGGCTGCATTTTCAAAGGCAAAGCAGATATCTAACCCACTGGCAACTGGTGCCGTACTTTGTGGGCACAAACAGATGACCGAGGTGTGTTCTTAGAACCCAGCTTGTCAGTCGGCATAGTTACGAGACGTGTTTGTTGTGTGTATTAACTTTCCATTATTGCAACCTTCTTGTCAATTACCGCTATCTTTCCTATAAATTTTTTCTAACAATTTTTTTAAATAAGAAGTGAGACTAACAAAAAATTGTGATTTCCAATAAATTTTATCAGGCTAAGAAAGATTATATTGGCATGTAGAGAAAGAGAGAAAGACACAATAATGGTTGCTTGGAGGAAACCAACATCCCCGAAATAGCACTCAAATAGGAAGAAAATTAGCATTTAGGTTATTAAATGTTTCCTCCTTAGGTAGAACCAAATGACTAAAGTTTAAATAATTACAGAAAATAAAGATATTTGGTAAGAGAAATAAAGACTTAAGAAATCATTTTTAGACGTCATTTTCGTGAATTCTAAATCTTAAACCCAGTTATCTTGGGTCCAGTAAATAATGCAGGTCGATTAATTGTTGGTCAATCCACACCGGATTTCAGAGTAACGGGGAGTGTCAAATATTTCGTTGCTCGTTTTCTGTCTTGGTTCCAATCCATAACACTTGAATACATTATTGTTACAGGAGGTGACGTCAATTCTTGTTGCTGATGGAGTATCTGCAGATAAGATATTGAAGAACTTCTGATAAAAGTGGAGTTTGGTTAGTGTTGTATCATTTTTGAATTTGAATTATACTCGATATTTGTTCACTGCCTTTGCTGTGTATCAAGCATCTCGGCATGGAATGTATAATAAAGAACAATTTTGGAATAGTTTATTTTGGGGGTCCAAATGTTTGACAGATATACAGGGCCTAGGAAAGTTGAGTAAAATTTCCAACGGTTTGATTGTTGCACTATAACATTGATGTATTGATGCCTGTATTATCTCGTCGCAAGTTGATATATGGGCATTAAAGTTGGCACCGAGTCTCTAGTTAAGTTAGCCAAGCATAGCTTCCAAACATGAATTCTTTTGTTGTGTAACTTCTTCATAAACTCAGATTTGGATTAGCGACAGAATAGACCATTTTTACAATGCGACTGTTTTTTTTTTTTTGTGTTTTGGTTGTTACATACAAACAAATATAATTAGATAACATGCTTAAATAACTAAACGCAAATATAGGACCAACTGTTAAACTAATAATAGAACGTCTGCGAGTTTGGTTTCTCAGATCAAATATCAGTAGTGTTCAGGATTAGGAGAGGAAATTAGATGACTAATATTGTATTCAAACTAAACAATTTTAACTATTTTCTCTTTAACTAAAATGAACTCGTCATATTATCAAATAGAGACACTATTTCAGATGCCTTCTCTATCAACATTTCGTGCCCGTTCAGCCACTTCATGACTGACTCTTTCTGAGATGATAAAAGATGTAGCTATGTAAACAGATTGAAATTTAACTAGCAATTCGTGCGAGAAGAGTTAAATTGTAACGATTTTGAACGTTCAAGATATGAAGTCAAACTTAATTACGCCAAATAACTAATGAAGCCTTCCAACAAAATCACCAATGGCACCTCTCAAAGCGTTATTCCTAAGGTCATTGACTACACCCTTAGATACTACTGTTGACAGTTCTGTCTCGACCCACAAATGCTCAACTAAACAGCATACAACGCCTATATTGAGCAGTATTAAAACCAACTATAAAAAGACATTTAAACCCTTGAGAGTTTTCTTTTTGAAACCATCAAATATAGCTGTTAATAGCTGAAAATGGGTCAAATTAATGTTATCAGCCAACAATAACCAAGTGCAAAGTTTCAACAATTACATTCGACATGGCAATGAAATGTCTAACTTTAATTTGAATGTCAATTCCACTAATGAACAACGACACACAACAGGATAGATTCTAAATAATCAAACAATTTGGTCATCATTATTCTCATTCATAGCTTACTTTCATGCTGATCACCATCCCTTTTCTCGGTTTCAGTTTTGTCAAATTGCTCATCATACTTGCCACTGGATTTCGGGGAGTGCTGCCGCCTGTGATTTCTCTCATCATCTAAGTGGTGCCTGTGTTTGTGGTGATGGTGGTGGTGATGGTGACGATGATGGCGACTAGGCTTCTTATGCATTGATCTTTTGTTTTGATCTTCAGAATTTTCTTCTAATGACTTTGATCTGCTTCTTTGAGCATTACTGTTATAGTCAGAATCAGACAACCTCAGCTCCACGTTATGTGATCGCTTATGATGTTTATGGTGCCTGCTGTGGCCTTTCTTTCGTAGAGCATCATCACTTTTATCACTTGACAAGTCAGATTCACTAGACTCTGATCGTCGATGGCGTTTGCTATGCTTTCCATGACTTCTTTTCCGAACCGGACTTTCACCTTCGTCCGAGTCACTTGAATCTGGTCTTGAACCTCGATCTCTCAGCCTCTTGCACTGCTTCTTCTTTCTTCTCCTCTCCTCCTCAAAGCTACTCTCGGAGTCATCATTACTAAAATCACTAGACTCTGAAGACAATTTCTTTGTTTTCCTTTTCGAACTTTTTTCTTTCCTTTTCTCATGGTCACCAGAGTCATAGTGAGAATGCTTCCTGTGCTTCCTATGAGATCTTTTACTTGTCCTATTACTCTCATCATCGCTGTCATAATAACTGTCACTATCAGAAACTGACCTTTTTCTATGCTTTGTAGCCTTAAGTTTTCTCTCTTTGGCTTCAGCAGCAGCTTCCAGCTTCTGCTCCCATTTCAAAGGGGCTTCCTTTCTCTCCATGATCTTCTTTTTCTTCTCCTCAACCATCTGGATGAATCGTTTGGTGTCCATTTATACTCCAAAACCAACTCAAAAACTGCATTTGGATCAAATGATGACCGGAAGTGCATCTCACAGAAGAGAAAAATCAAAGTTAGTTCGACAATCAAATCAAATAATTATATTGAATACTTCCAAAAGGATTAGACATACAACTAAATACTTTGCATTTCTTATACGTTATCCATGCAATAAAAAATAAATTGTTCTTAGCAATAAAAAAAGAAAAAAAAGTTGTTATCAAAAGGACACTGATAACAAGAAATATCACATACAAAATACTCATTATGTTAAGACCTTGCCCCCTTTCAGAGAATTAATAAGAACATGAAAGATGTGACCCTTCATCCATCTAGCTAACCGGTTATAATATCAGTTTAAATTTCAACGCTTATTCCTACAAAAAAGGATACATACTCCGAAAATTTCTATTACCATAACTACAAGAAGCACTAATAGACAGACATTGCTCACTAAGTACAGAAAAGACAGTGATGATGGGTGAAATTCAAGAATTCAAAAAATGAGAAGAGACAGAATCCAAAAGAAATGCATGAGTTAGTAAGCGAGTTCTGGAAAGTCTTCCTAGCAAAGGGTATTCAGGTAAGCAAGTTCCGGCGGTTGGAAAGGGCTAGGTTATGGAGGCGTACCAACAGCGAAAATTTTAGCCACTACTTCAAGTGCTCCAAGAAAAGTTTCACACGAAGGGTAGAAATTCGAAATACTCAAGGCCTAGACGATCTTGGAGAGAGAAGAATGAAGAGAGAAGAATAAGGAGAAGAATGAGGAGAGAAGAATAAGGAGAAGAATGAGGAGAGAAGAATAAGGAGAAGAGATCTCAGAATTTAAGTTTATGGAGGAGTTTTGTTAGATAAACTCAAATTTTAGAGATTTGTTATTTTATTAGTTTGGTTTTAGTAATATTTGATTTGATTTTGATTGAGATAAAATAGATATAGGTGGTTTTGATTTTAAGTAAGTTGATATTTTATATTCAGTTTTTATTATTTGTACTTGGCCCTATTTACACGTATTTAAAGGTTGCCAATATTTAATGAAAATCACCCACAATGTATGATATAAATCAAACTAAATCTAGTACAAACATGGTAAAGACTAACTTTCTATGAATTGTTTTTCCAAACCTGGGAGAAATGAACCACAAACAATAACCGAGTCCCATTATACAAGTATAATTTCCTCAACATTTTACAGAATTCTTAACAGACAACCAACAAACTCAAATTGATCTGACTCCTACATTTCTCCTTAACAAAAGAGAAACCACACAATTGTGATGTCGGTGGCAAATGATTTTAGTCTCCCAAAACCTTGCAGCAGATGGTGGACGTGCAGTTGAGTTAGACAGAAACAACAACAAGGTTGAGCGCTAGAAGTCAAAGAATCAAGGCAAGATGATGAGAGGGCAAGTACTTGCAGCAGAAAGCTAGCCAAAATAGCACGCCAGAGGTCAGTGGCCAAATTGTTGGGTGTTTGTGGGATGTGCAAATTACTAATATGATTAAAAAATATTCAAGTGATTTTTTCAGGTTTATAATTTAAAGCTCAGAGCCAGGGTGGGATTTAAGGGATTTCAGGGTCTGAGTTGGATCAGGATTTCAGGGTTTTGATATTTGGAACTGAATTCGGACTAGGGTGAGGTCAGATGGCACAAACCTATAATTTCTTGTTTACTTTAGATTTTCCAACAATCATTTAGGCTACATATTTGTTCTTCTTCGACAATGGAGTTAAAATCAGGAAACAAAGGCTAAAACAATCATAAATCTAGTATGATTTTACAAAAAGTCATATATAAATCCATATAAATGCAAACTGGTACATACAAACCATATTCCAAAAATGTCATCCAAAAGTATTCATAAAAGATAACCCATAATTCATCTTCAATTAGTTCAGTACTGTGAACAAGGAAAGAGAACAACAGGTGGGCGTGAGTTAGAAAAGAGAGGCTGCTTCAAACAAGAAACAGCAAAAGCCAAAACACTAAAACCCGATAACAACAGCGAATAGAAAAACAAATTCAAGAAAAATTAAAGAACAATGAAAAAACGGTGGATAACACAAAAAATAGAACTTCAAACGGCAATGGCGTGTGGAAACTTGCTAAGAAAGAGAATAATAGAACAGCAGTTAAGGTTCTTGAGAAGCAGCTGCCTTGCTCTTCGTAAAAGGGATTGCAGTCAACAAAGAAAAGCTTCAACCATCACTAACTTTAAAAGTAGGTCAAGACTGGGCCCTAAATTTAAACCTGGGTCTGATTGTGAAATCATTGGATCAAACATAAAGCTCGAATCTCAATTTTAGAACAATTACATTCTGACTAAAACTTCATGAGCAATAAGATCTGTTCAGAGGGATTAAAATTGTTAAATCACGCACTCCAACAATTGCAATCCCAATTCTAACAACAATGTTCACCGATAAAGAGAACTTTAACACATTGATCCTTCTGGCAAGACAAACATTTCTATCTACTCGGGGTTTTAGTTTAAAGATAAATAAATAATCATTTTTCTAAACACTTGGCATAATATTGACAAAAATTAAAAATAAAAAAAACAACAACACAATTGAAGAAAAAAAGATAACATGTCTTGATCAGATAGTGTCATAGTAAGCCAGTGGACGTTGCGTAAATGATAAACCACGGGGAAAAAAAAAATCTTTTTGTCAGTATCCCCATTTACGATCAAATAATCAAGATTTCAAAGACAAACAAATTTCCCAGGATATTCTCTCCTTCCTTTCTTACCTTATATGTGAAAGAAGAAACCCCGCAGCAGCAGTCTACCCCGAATCGAGTACGGACAAATCAGCGTCTGATCAAAGTAAATCAACAGTTGATAACTAGAACAAATAAGAAACAAAAATCGCGACTAAGGAACCATAAAAAGAAAAAGAAAATGAAAAAAAAAAAAAAAAAAACATGGATGGAGCAGAGAGAACTGAAATTGAAAGAGAAGTAGCAGTACCTGAAGGAAGTAGTAGAGGAAGATAATCGAAATGAAGATTGCGATTTAGGGTTTGGGTTGGGGTAGGGCTTGCTGCGTGCTCCTTCCTTCCAGAAAGATCCAATATGAAGAAAAACAGCTATGTTTTGGACGATATATATAATACATAATAATTCGATTTATTAAAATGGTTTTCTACCATCTCGAACCGGACCGGATTCTTTCATCGCACAAACCCGCTGGTCGGTGACCACGCGGACGCGGTTCACGCCACAAGTGGTTTTATTGTTTTCCTGAAAAATAAACTTTCAATATATATATAATATTAATCGATTCCATATCTACGAGTTTAAAATAAAATATTCATTTGAGGCACAGTAACCACGATTAGTGTAATTTAATTAGTGGTAATAAAATTGAACAACTTTTTCTTAAATATTTTAGTGTGTTTTTAGATAAATGTATTTAAAATAGTTAAATATTATTATTACGTTTGGAAGTAAAAAACAACTCGAGGTAACGTTTGATAATATTTTACTCTAAAAAAATTACTCCTTTAAAAATGATACTCCTTTTGAAGATGGAATATTCAAGAATAACACATTTGATAACTTTTGCATATGATTTATCCAACCTGAGAGAATATCATGGACAGAACATAGACTCAAAAAAAAACGAAATAAAGGTTCATTTGAAATAGGGTAATATATGGAATTTAATTTTCAAGAGAAACAAAAAGAGAACATTCTATTTATAAGAAAACAATAATAACATTGATCAATGATGAATTAGTACATTAGCGCTAAATAATTAGGTAAAAAAATTCCAACCAAGTGTTTATTTATTTATTTATTTTTATTTCATTTTGTTGAGATATGTAAAAACAAGTATCTTGATGTGAAACATAATGTAAATTAAAAAAAAAAAAGTAAAAATGCTAGTACTTTCTCCTTATCACTTCTAAAAATTTTTATAACTTTGCCAAAATTATTTTTTACTTCATTAAGGAAAAACATGAAGACAGAAAAGAAAATAATGTCAATCTTTCATCAATGAATCTAAATATAATGAAAATATTTTCATCAACAACTGTAACAAAATATCAAAATCTAAAAGACATTGTTCAATTGAAACTCTATATATGCCTTGATATTTCTAGAATAGACAAATTTACATTTTTTTCTCGTTTTTAGAGAGAAAATCTATTATGTTTCTCTAGTTGACATGACTCACTCTAAGATTTGAAGAAGTTTGTTATAAATTAGGAAATATTATCTCTAATTTAGATAGGTGTGGATGACTCCATGGTGCAAAAAAATAATTTAGCTTCGTCTAGTATTTTTTAGTTTCAAAAAAAACAAAGCATTTATAAAAACAATGACGTGCTTAAAAGACTTTCCCGTGGGTGTCAAAGTAAATGCTTTGGTTTTAGGTTAAACCGAAGTCTATATCCTAACAACATGAGTATAAGCTTCAGTTATTTGAAAGAACTAAAGTCCATATTGATCATGCAATCATAGTGTAGACTTCGATTTTACATATAACTGAAACATATACTCATCTTCATAAGATTAATTTATGAATTTTTACAACCCGTGAAAGGTCATGTTCATCAGTGTTGTTGCATTCTTCTCCTTCGTCACTACAAACTCGCTTTTTGTCATCGTGATCATTTATCTTTCTTCTCATTTCTCGATAATTTATTTCTTTCCTTCTTGTTTTTATCTTCTTTCTCCTAATGTTGTTTTTCTTCTCGTTATGGTGTCCTTATTGTATTTTGGTGGCCATTGTCATCTTTTCACATTAAGGTGTTGTAACATTGCACGTTGGTATTGGTCTTGGTCTATATGTTTGAGGCGTAATGACATTGTTGTTGTCTTTGTTGTTGGTTCACCTTTGAGCAGTTAGTCTTGGTCTCTCTCACTCTTGCCCTCGCTCTCGTTTCCAAGTTTCTTCATGCCAAATATTTTTAATTATTTGAAACATTATTTTATATATGTTGTTTAATGTAATTATTGTACGTTTAATATATTGATTTTTTTAAAATTTGGCTAGTTAAATGCTTATATATTTGTTTGAGATTGTTCTAGCATTAGTTAGCCTTAAATTTCCATTTGAGGTTCAATATGAAATTTTATTTATTGTCTCCAAAGATGACACAATACTAAAAATTTATATGTATTGAATTTTCAATTGTTAGGTTGTACAATTTAAGATTAACCACTTTTTAATAGTTCATGAGTGCACTATTAACGTCTCTCTTTACTGAATATAAGTCGGCTCCACATAGGCACTAATTATTCTTACAAAGCCAAATATATCTTAGAAAGACTTTGACAAACACTCAAAGTGTTCCAAGCCTTCTTTGTCCTCTTCAAGACTACTCATACTTTGTTAGCCAAACAAATGATTGTACCTTTAGAAGACATTTGACCTTCAAGTCAGCATAGTGCATCAAAAGGTAATTAATGTTATAATAATGAACTTAATTAATGTCCTTCATAAAACGTGTTATTTATATTTATTGTTTATTGATCTTTACCTAGATGTAGAATTGTCAAAATCGGTTAAAACCTGCAAGTCAACCCAACCCACCAAGAAAGTTTTGACACGAGCCAAAGATGAATCCAACTCACTTAAATTGAACCTGTGGTGAGCCAACCGGCTCACCAACCCACCCAAGCATGATTTAAACTTAAATAAATAAAAAATTAAACTCAATAATAATAATCCTATTAACAATTAATGAAAATTTTAACAAGATACAAATCCCTTTAGGTTGCAAACTTTAGCCTTGTCAAGGTAATAAAATAAAATCATTAAAAGTTGTAATTGCGAGAAGTGGCATTTGAAGAACTTGCGTCTGGCGCCTTAGACCACTCAGCCATCCTGACTTTATTGCAAAATTTACTAGTAGTATATATTTACTATATGTTTTGATAAAAAGTACAATAGCAATTAAAAAGGAATTTTTTTTTTTTTTCATGCTGGTGACAGACAGAAGAAAAGTGTGAAATCGTCCTTTTTGTGGTGCCTCTTCTCACAGCATTCACCGCTCCGACAATCGTTGAGTTTTTAATTTTAATTATGGTCTGTTACACCATCAAATTCTTCAATTGAAAACCCTAATATCAGGAATCACAATCACACTGATTACCTAGTTGCGATACACTGTTCTATGTTTGTTTTTTCGTTTATCACTGAGGCTAATATATGACGTTGTTTCTCTCTAAATTTCAGCATATCCTATCTCACTTTGACCATTGAAGTTCGCATACTCAGTGTTATTGCTCTTCTACTTCGGTATGCTCCTGCCTCTCGCATGTAGTATAGCAATCGAAGTTTAGAACTTTGTCGAGAAGGATTAAACATAATATTCATTAGGTTTTAGGATTTATATATTAGAATTTGGGTTTCTCTTTTTAATAGTTGGAGTCTATTCTTGTTCTGCTTTTTGTGGCCAGAAGTAACTGTCAAGGTTGGGTAAGAAGGGAGGAAAAGGAGAAACGCGAAAATGTTCTTCCACATAGTGCTGGAGCGAAATATGCAGCTCCATCCACGCTACTTTGGTCGTAACCTTCGTGATAACCTCGTTTCCAAGCTAATGAAAGATGTGGAAGGCACTTGCAGGTGTTTTGTTCTTCATTGATACTTTTTCTTCATCGTGATTAAATGAAAAAGAAAAAGGAAAAGTATGTATTTTTAACTATTNGATNATAATTNNNAATGNTAGTTGTAACAGTATTTTGTGATTAGATTNCATGCCAAGTATGNAATTTAGATCGTGGAACAACAAAGCATTTCTCTCTAACTGACTGTTTTGGACCTTGNANGGATTTAACATTTGGATTTNCAACTATTCTGCAGTGGTCGACATGGATTTGTGGTGGCAGTTACAGGGATAGAAAACATAGGGAAAGGGTTAATTCGTGATGGAACAGGGTTTGTGACATTTCCAGTTAAGTACCAATGTGTTGTCTTCAGACCATTTAAGGGGGAGATCTTGGAAGCTGTTGTCACCATGGTGAACAAGGTTTGGACAGTTCCTTTCTCTTTAGAGTAATGAAGCTGTGCAACTCGAATTTGTGGAGATTGTGGTTTATAGCGGTTGAGTTCTGTTTTGTGCAGATGGGATTTTTTGCTGAAGCTGGACCTGTACAAATCTTTGTTTCCAACCACGTATGTATTTGTGCTTTATAATGTGATATTATATAGATCTTCATGTCAAACACTAAAATTGTGTGTCCTTTATTATTCCTGCCTTTGGAATTTGTCTTTTATAATGTGTTATATCTAAAAGATTCTTGCTATTGTTCTTCATGTTAAACACTAATAATTATATGTCCGTTATTATTGTTGTCATTGGAATGCCATGGAAGTTTTAGAATTTGAATGCTAAAATTATGTTTTTCATTTATTGATATTTCAAAATATTGCAAATGAGGTTTTTTGGATATCCACCCCCTCCAAAGTACTTCGTAACCCCAAAATTATCCAGTAGGACTTCTAATTGGGAGAATGATGGGTAACCAAGACAGGTTCTTGGATGATCTTGCAAAGAGACCAGACAGTTTGGTCTTCCCAGAAAGTAGAACATGCACACACAACACCAGGTCTTTTGAGAGGACCTTCTCTCCCTTCCCTTTGTCTAAAACAACACTGAAAAACTGAAGAAAACAACCCTGTCCAGACTATATATAATAGTCTGTTTACAACAGCTTAACCCCCAAACAGTTATAACTGTCTATCCCCTTATTTCTTCTTACATAAACCTTCCCCCTAAACCTATCAATACCCCTCCATGAAGTTTCACCTTGTCCTCAAGGTGAAAAGCAGGAAATTCCGTACTGATTGTTGTAGCATCTTCCCAACTGTTTTCAATGGATGGGGGGTGTTGCCATTTAAGTAAAACTTCCAAATCTTCCGTTGGAGAAGTGAAAACGTCTAATAGCTCCTCTGGATAAACCTCGAACATCAAATTTTTAGTAAGCATACGTGGAAGAGGTTGAACTGGAGTGGTTGGTTGGATAACGAACTAGAGGAGGGAGACAGGAAAGACCAGGTGAATTTTGTTGTGAGTAGGGAGATCCAGTTTATAAGCTACAACCCCTATGCAGTCCTTGACTGTATAAAGACCATAAAATCTGAGCCAACAATTTCAGACGATAGGGTTGCAACTTAAGATACACCAAGTCACCTATTTGGAACTCCACCTCTCTCCGATGTTTATTTGCCTGCACCTTATTCTGTTCCTGAGCTTTGCATAAATTTTCTTTCAACTCCCTCGATATATTATCACATTCTTGTTGTAATTGATTCACACTTTGCACCTTGGATTGGATAGTAGTACCTTTTAGCAGCAGAGGAGGGTCACGGCCATAGAGGGCCGGCCTTAAAAGGGGACATCTTTGTAGAAGCGTTGTAGTTAGTATTAAACCAAATTTCTGCCCAAGACAACCACTCTGGCCACTTCTTAGGATGTGTACCAGTCATGCAATGTAAATAAGTCTCTAGGCAGCGATTAACCACCTTTGTTTGGCCATCAGATTGGGGGATGACAGGCAGTGTTGAACTTGAGTTTTGTGGCGGCCTGTTTAAACAACTCTTTCCAAAAATTGCTTAAGAAAATATTGTCTCTATCGGAGACAATCGTAGAGGGGAACCCATGAGGTTTTACTATTTCTCTAACGAACAACTGAGCTACCTTTGCTGCTGTAAAGGGGGAGCTAGGGCCAAAAAATGAGTATACTTAGTGAGTCTATCCACCACCACTAGGATTGTTTCTTTCCCTTGGACTTTAGGCAGGCCCCAATGAAATCCATAGAAATGTCAGACCAGACCTGAGTTGTTATGGGTAGAGGCTGTAATAAGTCTGTTGGAGCAATTGTTTCAGCTTTGTTCCTTTGACAAACTTCACACTGCTGAACCCACTCTTTAATGTCTTTTTTCATACTCTCCCAATAAAGAACCCCCACTATCCTCTTAACCATCCAAAAATAACCACTATGTCCTCTTGTAGGAGACTCATGCATCTCCTTAATCAGAGGATGTGATCCGTTCTACCACCACTGTCAGCCCCTTAATCATCTCCTCCAATCTTTGGAACCTTCTCTGATTTTCATGTTTCTGTTCTTGCACTATTCACTCCAACTTATCCAATCTTGCTTCCATTCTCATATTTACCATGCCTCACAACAACCACCACAACACCAGGAAAGAGGCTCTGAATACCAATGATTGGTACCCGTACTTTATTATTTCTTCTTACATAAACCTTTCCCCTAAACCAATCAGAGAATGCCTGAATTATTTTGGGCAAGGACAGTATGACTATAAATAACTTCATTTCTAATCTATATTTTATTTAATATGTATTCTCTAGCTATTTCCTAATTCTTCTTTATCTAAAGGTGCACAAATGCAGGAGTGAAAAATAAAAGCGATATAACCATCTGATGTTTCTTTTATACATGAATGGTATCTCTTAGAAATTGGGCTTTAGGACATAACACAACCCCACAAAATTGGTCTGTAAAGTGAGAACTGCCCAATCCTTATAGTATGCACTATTTAGGTCATGTCACTAGGTTATGTGTTACTAAGCACATCCCCTCACACCAACACATTGAAAGTGCTGGAGGCTGTTCAGCAGGCTACCTAAAGAGGGTGCAATTAAGGAGGGTCAGGAGGAGTGATTATAATTCAGGCGATTTTGCCAACTTTAAGTTGTAATCAGAGCTTAGATTCCCCTACATATTTTTTGCCTTTTTTCTTTTACATTCTGTTTGCTGATACTAACTAACATCAGTTTATAATGGGATGGCTGGTGGCATCTATAATTTTAAATCGTAATGGGTATGCTTTAGTTTTACCATACATCTCAACCCATTAAAACTTTCCCTGTTTTTCATCAAATTAAGATAAATTACGGCAATACTTTGAAACTGAAAAGTTACAAAATGTAATTATAGTTTTTTATACATAGATCTGTTTGTTGAGACCCTTTTTTCCCCTTTTTAGTTGATTCCGGATGATATGGAGTTCCAGTCTGGAGACATGCCAAATTACACTACTTCAGATGGATCTGTATGTATCATTTATTGCTTCCCCAATGGAAAAGAAGGGAGCAAATTATTTATATTCTGTTTGTTGTCCTGCCTTATTTGATGATTATGGGTTATGTATTTATTTTAGTAAATTGGTCTTTTGCAGGTTAAGATTCAAAAAGATAGTGAAGTTAGACTAAAGATAATTGGGACTCGAGTGGATGCTACTGAAATTGTATGCACATATATTATGCATTATACTTTATTTTGTTGATTGCTGTTAATTTAAGCTCCATCAGTTTTATACTAAATTCTGTTTTGAGAAATTTAAAATAATAGAAAGATTTTTAGCTCTGTAAAGGATATAGTTTTTGTTTTTCCCACATAATTTTTCACAATTACTAATGCCTTTGAGAAGAGCCTCAGTTTTTGCTAATTTTAATGCATAGCTCATCTCATGACCACTATCTTTGCATTAGTTTGTGAATATCATGAAACTGGTGATATTTTTACGTCTCTGGAATGCTAATTATGTTCTGTTTGGTGGTAAACTTTAATCCTTGTCCAAAGTAATCAAACGAGGAATTTTACTAAGCAAGCTACCATGATGGTCTTATAAATTTACGCCCATATTTGTGGTATGCAAATAAGCATTGGCACTCGGCACTGCAAAGTAAACTCTTGAATGTCGGGAGAAAATTATGAGTAGATATTCTCCAGTTACTGCATGCAATCAGAGTGATATTATTTTTACCAGCTTGTTGATGTCACTTGTTGCCTGTATTGTTCCTGCCATGATTATTTGTACGCCTTGTGTGAAAGAACTCATGATGCTGATGGCCTTGTAAAACTAATATCATTTTAGCAAGCATGTGATACAAGGTTGTACGCTGTTAAGTTTTATTACTCCTGCACGTGTTGGTCTATGTTTTCCTTCCCTTAAGTTGTAGTGCTATAGATACGAACTTGGCAACTGTTCAGACACAAATGAGTTTTTCTTCGCATATTGAAATATTTATGTGGTTTTAAATTTGAATGTTTTTTTTTTCAACTCACTTATCTGATATAATGCGTCTTCTTTTGGCAGTTCTGCATAGGTACCATAAAAGATGATTTCTTGGGTGTGATCAACGACCCTGCAACAGTTTAAATACCCCTTTCTGTACTCTTATGATGTTATTTATTAAAATTTATTGACTACTTATATATTGATTTTAATATTAAAAGAAATTAAACTATCTTGTATATTTTAAACAGATAAGATGGCATAAACTATTTGAAAAAATAAATCATAAGTAGAACTAAGCTTGAAAGCTTCAATAATAACTGAAAATATCATACAGAACCAAAATGTTGATCTTAGTGATTATTTTATTATTTTATGCCATTGAGGAAGACAATTTCAGGTTTCAAATAACAATTTTGAAGCTTCCTGCTGAACTTCTAGACAAGAATAATTTAAATCCCATTTAAAAAGTTAAAGTTCAAACCCCTTGAGTTCAGTTTTTTTATATTAGATCTTATGATATCAACAGCAATGACTCGATTAGATCTTTTTCATCCACATTGTTCATATGAGAACGTATAAACTTATGAGGAATAGGATCAAAATTGTCCCCAACTTATATTAATTAGTTTTCTCGATAAATCCTTATTCCTAAAAAAAGTTCCTGATTAATTATATTGCTGCTAAGTGCTACGAATCTTTTTCTTCCCCTCATTCTTAGCTAATTTTGGATTTTCTAAAAATATCACCACTGTTCTTAAATTTCACAAATTTTCAAAGAATAACATCATTAAGTAAAAGGAGTTCATCAAATGGATTTATTTCTGAAAGGAACGGAAGCAGAAAAGCACAATGGTCCCGTTAAACTGTAACAAATTATCAGTTTTTCTTTCTGGATTGAAGAATTTTTCTTTTCCTTTTTTTTTTTATCGATAACATTTTGTTAGAAGACAAATCAAATTATGAAGTTCCATTTTTTCTTTGATTTGTTTCTTGAACCTCCTTTATCAAACAATTATTCATTCTTTGCTTTTGGGGCATTATTGGTGAGACCTCCACATGGTGGCAAGATACTGCTGGCACTTGCTGCTACAACTTCCATTTTGATGCAATAAATCTGGTTGTGCCCTTATAGTTTTTGTTGTCATAGATGATTTTTTGGCAAAGGACACATCACTTGGCTTGAGATTGTGCCTGTACTCCACAGTCACTTGTTCAAGAACTTCAACCTGAAACATGTTGAGCTTCAACTTGGGGTTCATAAGTTAATGATACTATGACTCATAAGTTAATTATGGACCATAATGTCATTAAACTATTTTAAGTTTGACATTATCGTATTCATAATTGATGATGTTTATTTATATAATTGGAATTGATACATTTATTTATCATATTAAACTTAGTTAAAAACATAGTTCTCATCAAATTATTTACTAGCCATCTCTTTTAGTACTTCTAATATAATCTTAATCAATTTTTTTTTTGTCTTTTTCTCCCCAAGTGTCACATAAATATGTTCTGCTGGATAATTCTTTCATATTTGTTATCTCTATGAATCCATCTTATCATACTCATTTATGTAATTCTTGCTTTCTTTTTTCAAGTTTAAATATTTCTTTTAAACTTCAATATTCACCACCTTAAAATATGTCTAATTTTTTCTCTTTTACTTTTGTTAGAATTTCTCATTTAATCATTATTGTATCATACATATTTCATATAACTTCAGCATAAGTTGCATAAATACTTTATTTATTCTTCAATCTATCTCATAGCATTTTCTTAATACTTTACTAATAAGAGCCTTCACCATTTTTCATTCATTTCTTTTCCAGTAAAAACAAATAAATTAAAATGAAGATATATATATATATATATATATATATATATATATATATATTATTTTAAAAAGAGTAAGAAATGTATTAAACACAAGGACAATACAAATAATCACGTTAAAACATTATGTAATTATATTTTTTTATTTTTAAAAATAAAAAGAGAGATATTAAGCCATAGGGCTTGCTGCGTGCTCCTTCCTTCCAGAAAGATCCAATATGAAGAAAAACAGCTATGTTTTGGACGATATATATAATATATAATAATTCGATTTATAAAAATGGTTTTCTACCATCTCGAACCGGACCGGATTCTTTCATCGCACAAACCCGCTGGTCGGTGACCACGCGGACGCGGTTCACGCCACAAGTAGTTTTATTGTTTTCCTGAAAAATAAACTTTTAATATGTATATAATATTAATCGATTCCATATCTACGAGTTTAAAATAAAATATTCGTTTGAGGCACAGTAACCACGATTAGTGTAATTTAATTTAATTAGTGGTAATAAAAATGAAGAACTTTTTCTTAAATATTTTAGTGTGTTTTTAGATAAATGTATTCAAAATAGTTAAATATTATTATTACGTTTGGACGTAAAAAACAACTCGAGGTAACGTTTAATAATATTGTACTCTAAAAAAATTTACTCCTTTAATAGTTTCCCACAAATTTTAAAACACGGTTTTGTTGTTATGATTTTTTTAAAATGATCCGTTTTTAAAGAATAACTTCTTAAATAAATTTATTAAAATATTATTTCTCTAAATAGATCTGTTTGAAATAATTTTATATTGACTTTTTTAAATGGAATGAAAAATATAAAAAATAAAATAAAACTTAAAACTATGGAAAGATAATTTAAAATATTGGATATAAAGTTTAGTTACTCCAAGAAAATGAATACAAAAATATTTATCATTTTTAAATTAAATTTATTATTATTGATTTTATAACTGCAAATATTTATGATCAGTAATAATAATTAAAATTGTAAACTTATATTTTATTCTTTATTCATCTTTTTCTACGAAGTTATTATAAAAATAATAAGCTTTATTTTAAATGCATTATAAAGTTATAAAATTAATATCTTCAAAAAACATTATAAACAATATCTCTTTCTTTAAAATCTTTGAAATAGATTCAATAGAGCATTATTTTTCGAAAATGTTTGATATTTAAAATTCTTTCGAAATTTGACTTCTCAAGACCAGACTGTGAGAAGTTTTTTTTTTTTAAAAAAAAGGAAAAAGTTTTAAAACTGAGTATTATAAAGTGAAATAAGAGAAAAAAATATTTACAATAAATGATTAAAAACACTGAGATTAAATTTTAATTACTTTGAGAAAAAAAATAAAAAATAATTTAAGGATGAATAAATTTTAATTTTGAAATATTATTTTGTAAACGGATCAAAATTTAAAAGATGAATTAATTTTGCGAGAATATTCAAGCTACTAGATTGTCTTTTAAGGTGTATTTTAGTTAGGAATTCATGCATCTTTTTCCTATAATTTGTTTTATGTGTTCTTTTGCATATAAAAATGACATGAAGCGTAAATGAAGCAATGGATAAATTAGAGATAAAGCCGAAGGTGGATAAAACTGTTTGTAATAATGTAAATTGTAAGAAAATAAATAACTAAAGATAGAAGAACACTTGACAAAGAAAATTTAGGAAAGTTGGTAATTCGAATTGTTACATTTATTATTGGATTCTTTATATCTCCTTTTCCTAAACTTTGTAGAGTTTTTTAATTATACGTACAAATTGTCACTCATATTCTACCTTTGTTTGACCTTTTTTTTTTTTTTTTTTTTACATTTGAAATAAAATAAAATAAAGAAAAATTTACATAATTGTGATAATTGTTTTAAAATTGCTCATATTACATCAAACATGTTTATTTCCTTTTATCTATAACAATTATCATATTCTAACTTATGTTTCGATTTAGCTTTATTAATTTTTTAACCTTATCTAAAGCAAGTCTTTTTCAATATTATCTTTCATAATGCATTAATTAATGGACTTTTCCTCATCTTTTTTTTTTTTTTCACTTTGACAATCATTCTTTCTCAATGTTATCTTTCATAATGTATTAATTAATAAACTCTTTATTATCTTTTGTTCATTTGACAACCATTTCCTCTACATCTTGTGTCTCTATACATTTCTCTATTACTTACATCATATTACTCCTCTTATCTCCTTACCATGATCATCTCATTCAATTTCACAAATTTTTTATTACATTAACATAAAGTGTTAAAATCTATTGAACAAATTATACAAATAAGTGTATTTTTTTTTCTTTTGAATTATAGTATTGTTTCAATAATTTTAATTGAAATCATCAACTAAAATTAATGTGACACTTAATTTTATCACTCAAAATGATGTACTTAATCACATTCCAAGCTATATTTATCTTTATTACTTTCTAAGCCCTTCTTTATTTTTATAATTAATCGTGATCGAAAAATTGATGTGCATCATGAGTCATGACATCATATATGTTGTTTCTAAAGTTGCCCTATAAATGTTTCAGAAGGAGAAGGTGACAAAGGTTGAGGTTGGAATGCCGGTCAGAGAAAGTGAAGGAAATAAACAAGAAAATCCAAATTTCTGCACAACCTTAATCGTTAAGGATTAATCTCGATTAAATATATTTGAAAAGAGTAATTTCTGATCTCTCCGCGTTTGACCGAAATTCTAAACCCTTTCACGGGGCATGCAGTTGATTGGTCACAGTCTCACTGATCGACCTCCCAGAGAGAGGAAGAGGTAATTAGCGTATTAGCTTAAGCAAAGGAGAGGGGAGACTGTTTTGGTTTCGTTCCGTTCGCTCATTCTCCACGCTGTAATCAATCCAAACTTTCTCGAATCTTCTTCCCGTCCCATGGCCGCGTCGCCGTCTTCCTCCTCCGCGGCCTCGGCCAACATCGTGCTCGCGATCTTCGAGAAGAAGACCAATACCGTTGATATGTATCGCCCCCTCCGCAATTACGTGGCGTATCACTACTCCGAGCGCGAAGCGCAAAACGTCGAAGACGATCTACAAACCCTAAAGCAACTTCGCAACGAAATCGAACGTCACCTCGATCCGTCCCTGCCGGCGCGCCGCGATGTCCTCCAAACCTACTTCAAATCTCTTTGCCTTGTTGAGACGCGCTTCCCAATCTCCCCGGACCCTGCCCACGTCAACGCCCTCACCTTTGTTTGGTTCGATGCCTTCAAGCCAAAGCAGAAGGCCTCGCAGCAGAACATCCACCTCGAGAAGGCCGCCGTGCTCTTCAATTTGGGCGCCGTTTACAGTCAGATTGGATGTTCATACGATCGGAACACCGTTGACGGCCGCCGCCAGGCCTCGCATGCCTTCATTGCTGCTGCCGGTTCCTTTGCCTTCCTCCGCGACAACGCCTCCATGAAGGCATCCGTTGGGAATTCCACCACCGTTGATTTGTCCGTTGAGTGTGCTGGGATGCTGGAGAAGCTCATGCTCGCGCAGGCGCAAGAGTGTGTCTTCGAGAACACCATTGCCAAAGGGAGCACTCCCGGTGTCTGTGCCAAGATCTCCAGACAGGTTCGTTGCTAATCAGTTTTAGATTTTCACCACTTATAATCATTCTTTCAAGTTTGATGCTTGAAGGACTCTAGATCATCCAATAGGACCAATAGGCCATGCCTGGCTACAATTTCGAGTCGGTGTTGTATGTTTGCTCTCATGTTTGGTTATTGACGAAATGGTTTAACTTTAGCCATGGATGCGCTTTGATGTTACCATGTATTTATAGAAGCCATCATATCAGTGTTTTGCTTATCCTAATTGTTGGTTTAGTTTAAGTGTGGCGAACGCGTATCAGGACGGTCTTAAGTCTTAATTTGTAACTGTTTAGATAGTTAGAAGAAACTATCTGACACAATTAAGAGTTCCAATGAGTTTCCCTTGATCAAACAACCAAAAGTCATGTCATTTCAACAAAATCTAATGATATTCCAAATTGGTCTAGATTGTCTGGTTTTTGGCCGTTTCTCTAGTCGGCCTCCGATCCTTGGGTCCATATAATGATTTCTGCGAGGGCTCTCGTAGAATAGGTGTGATCAATCCTTCACACTGCCACTTCATGATTTTTTTTTTGAGTTCGTATCAAGCTTTGGGACTCCTTTTTTCTATTATGAACAATTTAAATTACGAATTGTCAATATGACATGTTTTATTCAAATGCTGCTAATTGTTTGACAATTTTGAGTTCGTATTTGTTGTGGACTGTCTGGTTGAGGATGGGTATAATCCCTTGGTCCCAGTATAATGAATTTTACTGGGGATACTCATTGAACAGTCCTTTGACGTATTGTAGAAGCTCACTCGGGCTTCTTCAGTTCATATCAAGTTTTAGGACTGTAGCAAGTGCACATTCTTTAGCGTGAACAATTTTAATTATGGATAACTTGTGAGTAGATTTTTTATGCTAATGCTGTTAATTGTTTGATCACTGATTTTTGTGGATCACTTGGTTGAGAACTAGCCTGTGTTTGATTTATAGGCCAAATATTATTGTTTTAGAGGGCACACTCATTCAACTGGTGTGATCGTCTGTCATTTCAGGCCAGGTCATGAATGGTAGAAGCTCACTAGCTTTAGGACTTTTCAGCAAGTATAATTTTAACTATGAATCATGAACATGATACCTTTTTTTCAAATGCTGATCGTTTGATTGCTCTGATCACTGATTTGTTGATATTGTGACAGTTGTTTTTGTTTTTTGGACGAGTGCTGACTTGTAGCTGATATGTTATGCCTGTAGGTTGGGATATATTATGAGGAAGCTTTAGCTGCACTGAATGTTGCACCTTTGAGCCAGCATTTTGAAAAGTCCTGGATAGTTCATGTACAGTTAAAGGCTGCGCTGTTTTATGCAGAAGCTTGTTATAGGTATGGATTGGAGCTGCACGATAAAGAGGAAATAGCAGAGGAGATTGCACGACTACGGAGTGCTGTTAATGTGTTGACTGAGGCAAAGAAGAGCTCTAAGGGTGCTGCGGTGCAAATTCTTGATGCAATTGGCAAGTTAGAGGCCAATATTAATCGGAACCTTGAAAGAGCTGTCAAGGAGAATGATAGGGTTTATCTCATGAGAGTTCCTTCACCAAGTTCGTTAGCCCCCATTCCATCATTTTCTATGGTCAAGCCCATGTCAATGAATGAGGTGCTGGATGCAAGCAAAGAAAAGATGTTTGCAAGTCTTGTTCCTGACAGCAGTGCAAAGGCCCTCTCACGGTATACCGAAATGGTAGATGATGTTATAAGAACACAGGCTGAAAAGTTGCAGCAAGCTAGTGAGCTAACCCGAGTTAGGCTTAAGGAAATGGAACTGCCGGATTCCATTCTTGCTTTGGAAGGAAATTTTACTCTTCCAACAAGTCTCAAAGAAGATGTGGAGGCTGTGCAGATCAGTGGGGGCCCTGCTGGTTTGGAAGCAGAGTTGCAGCAACTTAAGGACCTAAGGAGGGTGAATCAAGAGTTGCTGGTCCAGACTGAGGAATTGTTGCAGAAGGAAGCAAGAGAAGATTCTCAATTTAGAAGTCAATTTGGCACGAAATGGACCAGGCCCCAGTCAAGCACCTTGACTAAAAACTTGCAGGATAGGCTCAACCGGTTTGCAGGTAACTTGAAGCAGGCTGCTGAAAGTGACGGTAGGATTGAGCGATCAGTTAGAGAACATTCAGCACTCATGTCGATCCTTGATGCTCGTCCGGTAAATTGTTGTACTATTTCTAATTGGTTATCTGCTTCTCAGTGTCATTTGAAAACATTGTTAAGTCACTGAATCTCTGTTTTTTAATCAGATTGAATCCGCACTTCCAAGCTTGGCAAGGCCTATTATGTCTTTTGATCAAAATGAAGATGCTATTGTGGGGTCTCTCAAGCAAAGTTTGGTATGCTGGTTTTGGTCTTGTTATTGTTCTATTATGATTTCTGACTTCTCAGAAATAAAATCTATGACATCTTCTTGCATCCTAATTGATGCAGCCGGTGTTTCATTTTTGTATCGTAGTTAGTTATCAATCTTAGTGGAATTTTAAAATTCTAATAATTACTTTATGATTAATTTCATATCACAACAAGTGATCCTTTCATTTCACGCCTTTTTTAATTATGGTCTTTCATATTCATTCCCTGTATGCCATAATTATAAAATTTACCAATGAACCGAGTGCTGGATGGTTTCTTTGTGGCTATACCCTTAGTGAGGAGTGCTTATTAAAGTTAAGAAATCCAATGGCGAATTTGAATGAGTATTGTTTAGTTAGAGCTAGCAATAGAAGGCACTTTAATGCACATTCAGATTGTTGTGGTAAATATTTTAATTGTTTGGCAGGATGTAATGTTAAATGAAGTTACAATATTCCATTTGCTGTGTATGATTCTTGTTGCAATTGTGTTAACTAATGCAGAGGCAACTAGAAACTCTCGGAGCTCAAAGGGCCGGTCTTGAAGATATGCTTAAAGATATGAAAAGAAAGGTATACCTGATAAGCCAGATTCACATAATTACATTTTTGAGTTCTTCTAGTAGAAGCTACATTTCCCGTCTTATCATCTAAAATTGGGAGATATGCTTATGCCTTTTCATGAAATTTTATGCATTGTTTATTCTTAACAAATTGGTTTTCTCATGATATTTAATGATATCGAAGTTGTATTACACCTGTTGTTTGCATATAATGTGTGATTCTCCACATTCTGAATTCAACAATAAATGTCCTTGGTCCAGTATGTGTTTTTGGATGTTAGGGGGATTATGCATGTGCAACATCCAAAAGTATATTAAACAAATCAGGTTTGGCTCTCTAAAGTGAATCTCAACTAAGGGAGAAAATTAATGAATCTCAACTTCATGAGATAACTTCGGGTTGATATTAAATACTCATGCATAACAAATCACATCCCTTGATATTCTTATCAATGGTTGAGATATTTGTATCTTCAATGTGAATCGCTCAGTCTAGAGGAGCTAAATTCAACTTATTCTATCTACTGCAGTGTGAACTGCACAAAATCAATCCTTTAATGATACTAAGCTTATGCCTTTGAATCTGTGTTGCATTATAGATTCTAGCATTTGAAATAATATTGTACCTACAGTTTTCTTTTTTTTAATATGTAGGTACTGTTCTATTAAATAAAATTGATATTTATAATTATATAAAGAGATATAAATTTTATCCACTTGTGACCTTTCCAACTTAAATCCTTCTTTGCTTCCGCTTCCCCATATCCCTGTTGCTGTCATCTCCTACTCTCCCCTAGCACCTTCGCCATCATCTCACTTTTCAGTATCATGTATGCAAGATACTGATAATAAAAAATACACCTATTTTGCCATGTATCATAAGTGTAAAGGCTCTATTTTCACTTTAAGTGGTGCTAATCAGTGCCTTGGTTAGTGAATCAGTATATAGAAAGTTTTGTTGGAAATCATGTTGGGGGGGTGTTGGAAGCCCTGGTGAGATTGCATCAGTGGCACTCTTCAATAAAAATTTTCCTCTTGATTTTTGGGCACTGTTTATGGCATTAACCTTTCACTTTTTATTCTTGGGTACATGATTCTTCATCCATAAATTATTTCTTTCTTCTTATACCAAGTAATTCAAATGTGGATTTTTTTATATCTATGGTTAATGTGAGATTCTGCCCCATTTTTGGTATCAGTACTCAATCATTTGAATTCACGATGCCCCATGTGCAACATGAAAAAAATGCTGAACCTTGATTAAGAATGATAAACAGAAGTATATAGTATTTTTTCTGTTTTGAACTTGTATTTTCTTAACTTATTGTGCTAGATTATTTAATGGTTTGGATTTGTTTTCTTCACTTAGTTTCGAATGTTGTGGATGTGAAGAATCACTAGGAATGTTTCCTCATGTATAGCTTACCATTCATGAATGCATTACACCCAAATAAACTATTTTGATTATATTTGTATAAATATCTTTCAGGATGATATATTACCAAAATTGATGACTTCCACTGGTTCTTATGATGATCTCTTCAAGAAGGAGCTAGCAAAATATGACCATATTTGTGATGAAATAGCTCAAAACATTGAGGCTCAAGAGCAACTGTTGCTACAAATCCAGGTATTTATCTCTGTATGCCCGAAACTCATCTAAAGAGCATTTAAGAAAAGAAATGTTCCCCACTGTTTGTTCACTTTTTGGGACTGTCTTTTCCCATGCAGTGGCTATTCAGGGCGACTATACTTTATATTCTTGATTACCACTATAACTAATTCCTGAGACTTCTTTAGCAGATAATAAAACTACCTTTTTTAATTTTTCATGCTTCTTGAGAGGTGGACCTTGCCGTGAAGGCAAGAGTGACTGATTTTATCTACCATTATACCTATTCACTGTAGAGTATTGGTTGTTGAATACTTCTTTTCTAGGTGATTGTGCATAGACGAAGTGATAAATTTTAATGATGTGATTCTGATAATTGCTTGCCATTGTTCACAGGCTCAAAATGATGAGTTCTCTGCTATCTTCAATCTTGAAGATTACAAAGGTAGGCCGCGTTTGGTTGTTTTCTAGATTGAATCTGGTTTTTGTACCTTGGCATCATGATGGCAAAGCCAAGTCTGTTTTCAGACTATGTTTAATACTGTGCATAAAATTTTATGACTAGCCAGTGACCGGAAGTTTTCTCAACTGTTACTGTTCATGAAACTCAGTTTTGTCTTTTTTGTACACAATGCTCCAATTAGAGTGCACCTTTCCTGCATCACAGATTATGTTCTGATAGTTTCTTAATTTATTTCAGCTTCACGTGAAAAAGCCTATAAGCAGATTGAAGCTGCCATTGCAAAATTTCGAGAGATAAAGGACAACATCAATGAAGGGTTAAAATTCTATGTTACCCTGCAGGTAAGAACTTATCAACTACATATATGGTTTTTATTCTATTCTATAAGAACATACTGAATCTTTAAATTTGCTTTTGGATATGAAATTTTTTAATTTTTAAGATATTTAAATATGTTGCATTTGAATTGATTTCATTCCAGATTATTTTATTTTTCAAATATTTTGTTTGGATAAGATAATTTAAATTTATTGTTTTTTAATTTTCTTTTTTGGATACAAATTTTCAATTATCACCAAATGCAAAATATATTTAAATGTTAAATAATTATTAATAATTCAAAAATGTCAGTATTTTTGTTGATGATTTTTAGTCAATCTTGATTGATGTTATTTTTCAGTTAAAGTTCTTTAAGATATTTTTAACTAACATTTTATTATATTTTTTTCCTCACTTTAGCAAAGCTTTTTCTAGATTGATGTTGGTCGAGATTGTTTAGTTGATATCAACTACAATAATTTTTGACTGAGTTTTCTCAATTAACATTATAAAAGATTCTTAACCAATTGTTGATTAATAATAACATTGGGTGTGATTAATAAAAATAAATCAATGCAGACAATGATAAAAAAAATGAGAATTGATACTTTCACACCAATACTTCCATTTGACACTCAAATTAATTAATATTTTATTAAGAAAAACAAGTGTCAAATGGGAGATATTTGTGAACAGCGGTGTCAAAATAGCTTTTTCCTAAAAAATATCACGACAAATGCCAACAAAAAAATCTTGCTCATGTAAAAAATTGGCCTTTGGAGAAAACCTTAACTAATATTGAGTGAGAAATAATAATTATCTACAACAATAAAGATAATCCTAACAATGTAAATAATAAAAAACATTCCTATCAAGATTAGTAAAAGAATTCCAGTTAACATCAATTGTAAAGTAATCCCCCCAAACTGGTCAAGAAGATGTTGACTAATGTTTTTATGAGAAATAATTTCCACATGCTTCGTATAAAAGAGTAACTCAAATGGATATCAGTTGACATAAATTTTAAAAAAGTATATTTGGCATGAATTGGAATAACCATTATTTTTTACTAAGAAAACCCTAACTAACGGTTCAAAAGTAACTTGAACCTAACATCAACTATAAAATAATTTTGATGTTGTCCCTGAAATATAAGCACGATCAAATAAGAAACCACCAAAATTGAGTTGAGGAGAGAAAAAGGACTAAATATGATTTTGAGAATAGAAAGAATTTCAATTTTGTGTGAAATTTGAAATTATCTAATTTTAAATAGTCTAAGTACTCCTAAAATTCTATAATTTCTTTTTTTTTTTTTTTAAATTCCTTATCTAAACAACATATTTTGTCTTAAAATTACTCTTTTAAAATTCTTTATTCAAAATCAGTGTAATTGATTCCATGCTGTCATTTATCTATTGCTGATAATTGAAAGGGGACATCATAATTTGTACGCATAATTTTTAAGACATGTTTGCCCGTTAAGTGGTTTTCTTTTTATTAAGTGATTGATTATATTATTTATTCATTAACTTTGTAACTTCCGCAAATCACTAGAGATCTTTCTACTGGTTTTTTCCCCCACTTATTCCTTCTAAATGTATAACTTCTACAAAACCACTACTAGTATTTATTCTTTTTTTCCCCTTTAATTTCCCATTTGCCTTTATATTTATCTAAAATAATGTACATGTAGGCATGCAGTCTTTCTTCGGCTAATGCTAATTTAGATTCTGCTAAAATTTTCTGAATGACATGGTTGGATGATTCTGTTTAAATTGAATATCATCATGCAATAATACGCAATTCCTTTGTTTGGTAGGATGCAATAACAAACGTAAAGCAGCAGAGCAACGACTTTGTAATGACAAGGAATATTCAGTGCAGGGAAATGATTGAAGATGTTCAGAGACAATTGGCTGGTCTTAGTTTCCAGGACAAAAACGCAGGTGCTTCTTTTAACAGCAACTACCCATCAGTTGGAAGCCAAAATCAAAGAGCCAGTACACAAACAGATCCTCGGCCACAAGCACCTTATTATCAGCCAGTTGAGCAGCCACCAGTTGCTCCCTATGGCCATCATGCACCTCCCCCATATGGTGGTCCTGCGCACCATCAGCCTCCACCTCCATACCACATTCCACCATCATCAACTGCTCCATACCCACCCCCTCAGGTTCACCAGCAGCCACCGGGAAACCATGAGTATGGCCAGCCAGCATATCCAGGATGGCGTGGTCCGTACTATAATGCACAAGCACAGCAACCTGGCTCTGTGCCACGACCTCCTTATACAATTCCATCTCCATATCCTCCGCCTCACCAAAGTGGTTACTATAAGCAGCAATAGTGTTTATCCGTACATCTTGTAGGATAAAGTTAATATTCTTTTTCTTATGTCATCCCTTGAATAAATGAGATTCGGTCCTTTGTTTGAAGCCTTTGCATAGCGTGAGTGTTGTGTTGTGTTTTTTATGGCTTGTGTTGTTTTGCATCATCATTGGATTGTGCATAATTAAGCATATACAACCTTCTGTATAGTTTGCTTGACTTGTACTTTACTAGGGGGATTCTCCCAGCTATTTAAGTTCAATCTGAAGAGAAAATATAAAGCATTAGTAGTACTCGTGTCGTGCCCACTTGATCCCTAATTTGTTCATTGTTCTTGGGACCTGATGTATATTCATTGCTTCTTTGACTTCAGCTTCCGATGCCGAGGAACAAAATTTTCTTGACTTCAGTTAATATTGATGGAATACTTTAGTGTTTCGAAGATGAATTCAGATTATATATAGTTATTGTAATCTAGTTTTAAAAACATTCTTTGAGAATATGAATGAATTAATGATATGGTTTTTGACTAAATACAATTTAATATAATATACTATTGTGATTAAGTTTGGATAATTTTTTCATGAAGACTTTTAGGGAAAAAATTTAAAGAGCAAAATGAATTACACATAAATAAAAATTGAATTATGCATAAACTAATTGTAAAAATTCTTACATAATTATTTTTTATATTTTTAATTTTTAACTTGTATATAAATTAATTTTAACTTATAAAATATATCTATGTTGATGTTTAAAATAAGTTTCATTTTTTTTAATTACCTTTATGATTTAATTATATATAATATTAAAATTGGTTAATTATATACTATATTAGCAAAATCGAGTTGATTTAATGTTAAATATCAAATTTGTGAGTCACACTATACCTTAATGGAATAACAAATAGCATAAAATATCAGGTTTGGATGAAATTGAGAGTGAATGCTAGTAATGCAGCCAAAAAGGCAACCATAGCCCAAGGAGTATTAAAATGAGTATTGTAACCTTCAGCCAACCATGCCTTCCATTTAGTTGTGCTGTGTTTTTCAATTTGCTGCTTAATGACTATATATTTCTTGCTGAAAGCCACAACATTAGTGGATATGAAGAAGTTCTCACAGTATACTTTAGTTGGTAAATCATTATGCCAACTAACCCTATCTGTTTCAATACTGTGTTCATCATCATCATCATCATCATTTTTGTTGATATGAGATTGTATTTATCTCTATTTGATTGTTTTGATCATGGTAGACATACTTTTGGGGTGACAGTATGAGCGACAAAAATCTAGTATAGGAAAGAATCTTACAGACCCCTCCCTTTTGGATGTACACCAGCTAGAATGATTGAAAAATAAATACTTCCTTTTTACTTAGCATTTCAGGCAATCTCCTTGGAAGTTGATTCTCCAACAAACAGGTATCTCTCCATATATATGTTAGTTGGTCAAGCTTAAGGTTTAATGCTTCTGGATGATCTATATTAACATATTCCATGAAATAGAGCAAAGAACATCCATCCACAAACAGCATCCAAGCAAGGTTTTTCTCATCATACATTTCTCCCAATAATACATCCTCAGCAAATTGGTTTTTCAGTTCTTCAATATTATCGTCTATCCGTTTTAGCGAAGCTTTAGCAATTGCTTGATCAGTAATCTGGTTTTCATTGTGTTCCACAACAAATTTTGATGTCCATTTAAGCTTATAAGCCTCTCCTTGCTTTAGATCTTCTTTGTTGTGATGGATGGGGCCAAATGATATCATCTTTGGTGAACAGTACATAGCAAACCTTTCGTTTTGTCGCAACAAAACAGGTATCTTTTGGATCTTAGGAACTGACAAAGGAAATATTAAATTTAAGTCTTTTATGTTATATATATGATTCTGTAATAAGGGCTATCCAGAAATTTATCTGAAGATTGGCCAAAAAAAAGAAAATTCCTCTTTCACAGTTACTTATACATAATAATTCTTTAATGAATTTTTTTCACTGAACATTTTTGTTTCAAATAATAATAGAATAATTATTCATAAGTCATGAAATTCAATTGCAATAATATTCAAGTTCATATAGGTAAATAGATATAGATACAGACTTTCCTAACATCAATTTTAAGATAATCCTTTTTTTAGAATAAGATAATAATTAGTTATAACATGTAAAGTACTAGAAAACATAATAACTTATATTTTAGTTGTAACAAGTTAGCAAAAATTTACTTTTTTAAGTGTACGAGACTTTTTCAGCTGTAGGTATATATTTTTATTCCACTCTTTTTTAATTTTGTTCACTGTGTAGTAGCATGAAGTGAAAATTAGGTTTCAATTCGTAATCATAGCTTTGTTATTGTTCCTTTAGAGTGATTAAATTTTGTTGTTTTTCAATAACCTGATGAAGCCTAATAAATTCATTCAACTAATGCTATAGCTTCTTAATCAAATTGTTAGTCGAAGGTATCCCAAATGGTGGCAGAGGAGAATGTTTTAGAACTGCGAAATTGACATTTCTGACATGAACACACTCAAATTCCTATACATTCAAAACCGCACTTTCACATTGCCTTACACAGCCTCCTCCTAATGCCTTTATTCTTTCATTTCACCGATTCTTGCTTAGCTTGAACTTCCTCAATCAAGGCCATTGCTTATGATGAAATAATAGTAATGGGAAAGAATGTTTTACACTTAAATTTTGCTAAAGAATGTGAAACTATTACTTCTTCAGTGAACCGTTTGACATTATCAAGAAAGTTGATGAGATTCTAAGCATTTCATTATCATCCCCTTCATTTTTCTTGTGAAGATAAAGAAATTAAAAAAAGATGAAGCATTTGCGAGATGGACTTTGATACAACAACAAACAAGATTTTTACACAAACTTTCTGTTAAAAGCATCGTAAACAAACAGAAGAATCTTCAAGCTATCATATTCAACAGATGTAAAAGCTTGATGGACAAAATAGAAAGCCAAATGTAACACTTTCCTCTCAAGTTTCTCCTTTTCCTATTATCAGATTGTGAGCCACCAGAATTCACACGTATAAATGTACCAACCAACCAATCTATTTACTCAATGAATATAGCATCCAACACCAACAGCCAGAAGACAAGTAGAACTCAAATAATTCAGTAGTGGCCTTTTCAGGGTTTATGTTGAGCATATATTGACGAATGAGCAGCTTGTTGAGGAGTCAAAGCTTTTCCATTTACAAGTACTTGTTCGTAGAAATCCATGCGTATAGACTTGAACTGGTAATGCTTTTGTAAAACATACAAAAAAACAAGGTAAATCCTTAATCAGAATGCATTGTTCTATATTACAAACACATGGAGGAATACGCAAATCATGGCATTAAATAAATAATATCTTTAAAGAAAGCGTACCTTCTCATTCCACGACAAATCAACATCACGAAAATAAGGATCAAGCATTGTTAGTTGATCTCCTTCTTTAATCTGGATGATAAGAAGTCAATTATAACTAATCAATTGATAAAGCATGGCAATAGGTACTCACGTAAATAAGAGAAGGGAGGAGGAATAAAACAATAATCAATAATTATATCAGAACTAGTAAAGCTGCACACTTCATTGCAAATGATCATATAGTCATTTCTTTTATCCCTTTTAATGTCAATGGTTATCAAACATCTCAACACGACGATTTTTCACGGACACTCCCTAAAGGAACTAAGTCTAGATGCTTAAAAGCACAAAGACGAAATCTTACTAGACATGAGAAACAAGGAAGTATGCAACTGGTTTGCCACCCTTGAAATATATGGTAGAACAATTAGTTTTCTACTTCAGAAAAAGAAAATAGGAGAGATCGAAATAGAAGTTCAGGAACAGTTCTTACCACATCAGTACGTACACCATAAATCGAGACAACAAAGCAGGAATGATTTGAATCACAAAGCAAATAGTATCTGCGCAATGACAAGAAGATATCTGGTTCCAATCAACAATTCCCAAGACATTTTAACGTAAATGGCAAGAAAATATGTTCTTTTTCTGGAAAAATAGAGTAATCTTCACACCACAATGTGGACAGTAAAAACATGTTATTAACATGGGTGAAAGTTGACACAGAACAATTCGCGGGACATCTTTATGGAAAGAGAACTATCAACAAATAGCCATTAAGGTCTCGGTTGGTTATTCCTTTCACTACCCACAGGTATTTCTTTAAAACAAAACCATACTAATTTTCTAGTGAATTGTTCTTGTATGCCCCAATTTACTATGTCATTTATGAAATGAAAATTCAAAATTTATCACCTTTTTATCTAAAATTTTATCCTACTTAAACATAAGACAGAATAAATATTAACATTCATATATTATTAGGGAAAATACATTTGAACAAATAACTTCAACAAGAACGAGGAAAAGATTTATTTGGGTAAAACTAAAATTGTGGTTCCGTATTTTCTATTTAGACCCTATAAAGTTTTTCTTCTAAAATCGAATTTTAAACTTACAAATCACTTCAGAATAATGTGCACCATTATAGCACTGTCCATGGTTAACTACATGCTGCTCGGTTAATTGAGTGCTTCTCTACTTTTTTATCTTCTCGAGTACCTTTGATGCTCTCCAAGAGGTACTCAATTCCTTGGAGTATGTGCTATACTTTATCAAGTAGGTGCTAACTTAGATGCTCTATTTTTACTCTAAAATGTCCAATAAAGACAATTGGGATTATTTTGAAAATGCCTCTAAAAGTACAAGTATATTTGTTTCAAGTCTTACAAAATTATTGGCAGGATGCGAGTAGGGGAATGTAACATTCTGATGTTTAGTACAAATTATAAGAAATTATTCTCAAGCTAACTCATTCTCAGGAATGTATATTACACATATTTTCCTTTTTCATAGTCCCATGTGTAAGGAATCTTATATTTCCATGTGAATGGAAGTTATTTTATAAAACAGAGTGACTCAGATAATCAACCCATTTTCCAAGTAGGGTCTAGTGAAATTTCCCCTCCTTGCCCCCATTGTATCATAAAACGATTTGTAACCTTCATCTTGTTTTACCTTTTCTAATATTTTTATTTTTAGCAAAATAAATTTAAAAACATTACAGTGAATGACAAATATTAACCAAACATTTGGATATTCAGTTATATTAACCTCAGGAATGTCATTCCTGGGTATATAATGAAGCTTTTCAAAGGATCTGTTTATGGAAAAGAAAATATATAGTTAAAGATATTTTTCACGATAGAGGACTTACAGGGGAGCAACACTTTCAGTCCTAATAAAGAAAAAAACTTTCGCCTCCACTGCTAGAGCTCTATTTGGACCCTCTGATAAAAGGTCTATGGTAACTCTTCTGTATGGCGATTTCACTTGCACCAAAAAGTAGGCATGAGTTAAGTCAGTAATCAGTATAGTGAAGAGAACTAAAGGTATATTACAAGCAGAGGCCCAAGTAGAATTAAAGATGGACCAGAAACTGAAGCCAAGCTCACAGAAAAGTGCTTACAATCAACAGCAACCAATGACGAAGCCAAAGATGTCATTCGCTTAGCTCTTACATGCCCCTGTGCATAATAAAACTATTTATAAACCAGCAGCTTCTAAGATGTTGATTACAACCTGTTAGAAAAATTGCTGGTATGTGGGGAGAGGAGTAGAATGGACTTTAATGTTTCTTGAAGTTACCAGCTTTTATCATGAAAAGAATCCTCCATGCATGAATATCAAGCCACAGAAAAAACCTATGAATAATGCTTCAACAAATTACTAGCTTAAATTACCACTACATAGCAAAAGGAAAATTTTCATTTCATTACCTTCAAAAGATTGTCCACCTTGTCAAGTAAACTGACTATCTTCTGAACCTCCTCTGCAGCATTGAGACCTGGATCCTTTAAAGCAGCAGCCTCAAATCCACTAAGGGCCCTCTGGTAGTTCTCAAGATATTTGTTAACCTGTAAGAAATTATTAAGACAAACACGAAAAAGCAATATTCAATGCACTATTTATGCCCAGTAAATGTAGTTGCCACTGTGGCTATTATATAACTGGGGTCTAAATATTACTTTTTGTATTAAGGTGGAACTGTTACGATGGTAAATATACAGGAGAAAAGTAAGCTGGCGTATTCAACGTCAAACTCTTCTTTAATGAATACTAGAATACAATGAAACACAGAATAAGGATCAAAGATTCAACGTACTGTAGCACTATTAAAATATAAATCTGGATTGGACTTCATTCTTTCATCTTTCTCCTGGTACATATTAACCAAACATTAGGTCTTCGATTCCAATTTGTAAATGATAATACTATTCACCAATAAATATTACATACAATAATAATCTCCAAGTAGAAATGAGTATAACAAAAGTGACCAAAAGTAAGATATATTTCTACCGTATGCACATTATAAATTTCTACTTATAAATCTTCCCTCTTCATACTCACAGCATTTTGATATGCTTTTAAAGAATGTAAAAGTTTGGTATGATCCCAAGCTCCAGTGACAAAAAAACTTGTAAGGCAAGCATTTCCAAGATTATCTGCCAAGCAGAATAGATGATATTAAAAGACCAGAGATTGCATCTTATGTCAGAACAAACAAGACTTGGACCAAAAAAGAGAGATACTGAAAATTTAAAGTTGCTCGATTTCCCACAAGTATTCTATTTAGTTATAAACACTTCTCAAGGACACCACTGATAGTATCTTAGGACAGATAGGACAAAAGAAAATTGGTTTCTTATACTTGAGTTGAGATCAGAGAAAAGGATATGTAGGAATTGTGTTCTCTGACTGATTCATGCTTAAAAGGGACGCACGAATACACAGATACAAGATAGGCTAAAGATAAGGAAAATATTAATTTATTATTCTATATAGCTAATATCCTAAAATTGGCTATTAAGAAAAATACTAGAGGTGATAAAACAGGTCAGTCTGCCCTATCCTACCCTTACATGCTAAAAACGGATCAGGACAAACTGCCCTACCAGCTACTGGTGGACTAAAGATATGGTCCACCTTTCTAAGGGACAACTTCGTGAGCCAATAGGCTGCTCCATCAAAAAGCAAACAACAAAAGAAAAGAAACAGAAAAAAGGAAAGTTTAAGTTTCTCATTTCATAAAATAATCTAAATAGACAAAATTTAGTTAAAGGACCTAAAATTTTATTTGAATATATATGTTTCTATCAGTACTAGAAGAATTGAGTTTGTAAAAATTAAACTAACAATACACACACACACACACATCCAACCCATTTTTGCAATCTATAATAAATACAAATTGTATTTTTAAAATCTACCCATACAACAGAATCTGAGCCATATCTCAATACTAATATTCGATTTCAATTATCTCTGTTCATTTAGGGAAAGTGTTAGAGAGAAACCATGTGTATCTAATTTGCGCACTGCTCCACTGTTTACAGTGTAATTTATTTTCATCAATTAAAAATGAAGGGGTTATTACTTAAATAACTTACAGCCTAATCACTAGCAACTTTACACCAATCACCAATTCATCATAATTAGATCTGACTGTATGTTTACAGATAAATCTACTGGAGAATAGACCAAATAGCTTTCAGTAATCAGAGTTTTTTTTTTTTTTTTTTAATATGTCATGGTAATAGCTTATATGAGAGCTTACACCATGAGTTCCCATCCTTGACATCCAAAGTGATTGCTTCCTTGGCATGTTGAATGCTTTCCTCAACCAGTTCTGCTTGATTCTCCACACCTGAGTTCAAAGAAAGCACAATAATAAATCTCAGTGTTAGACAGTTTTCTATTAAGAAATCTAGAACCATACCACACAAAAATTCCCAAGTTAAAATGGGGGTTCTTCTGCAAGTAGATTAAATAAAATGACAACCACTATAAATAAGTTGAGAAGTCAAGTTCTGTTCTACCACTGGTGGAAATTTAGTGAGCATTCTTAAATCCCAGGTGGGGATAAGATACCTAGTAAAAGAGTTAAAAATCCAAATTGAGTTCTTGCATTGAAGATACCCTTAGGTAATTAAATGCTCAAGAATCAATGCAACCCAGAACCTCAGGTCTCACTATCATGTTAATACAACCACATCTGAGACCACTAAATAAAATATTTTCTTACAGTTACAAGCAATCATAACATGTTGTTCCACTAGGAGGAAATAGTTCACAGTTTCCCCAATTCTAACGTCATGAAGGGTTTTAAGCCTATTTTTAAGGAAAATCAGATATTTTCTCTGACTGCATGTGTCTATCATAAAAAATGCCTTAAAATTAATGACTCTTGATAATCATGACAGACTGAGCACCACCACCACAACAATAGCCTTATACCATTAAGTGAGATCAGCTATACAGATCAGTGAGATCAGCTATACAGATCATGTGATGCTTTGGACTTCATAAATGTAGAAAACCATCCCAATCAGTATAATTACGACAAAAATCAACACAAAGGATGAATGTGGATTCATAAGGCTCTTTCCTTTTATATACACAAGTGCAAAAAATCAAGTTAGAATGACTGAACAAATTAGGAGTTAGTAAAAAGGAAAAATGATCTTCAAGAGAATAGAAATGTGAACGGATCCCTTACCTTGAGACATTTTTCTTTTAAGCATCGATAGTTGACAAAGAATCTTTTTGTTAGGACCCTGCAGAGACAACAAATACCTAGTCATTCATCATGTCTCTAAATGGAATATGAAGTAGAGCAAATTAAAAATGAGACTTGTGAGAAAACGGTTATGGCCTATGGCCTCCAGTAAATTTCCCTTATTTGTATTAAAAAATAATAGTCTTTCCGATAAGCGCATCAACTACGGATGCATATCTAATACCAGGAAAACAAGAACCAAACTATCATGTTAAGAAATTACCATGATTTCCAAGAGATGCATTACTTTAACTCTTAAGGAACAGGCTAGCCACAGTGCAAGTGTGAAATGATTTTAAAGCATTTAAAAAAAGGGAATAGAAAACAATTCAGCATGTTGCTAGACTTATCCAAGTCATTCTAACAAAAAAAATATTCACAGTTTACTGTCACTGAAGCTCCAATTATATCGAAGATTCAAAATCAGGTAACATGGTTAAAAACAGATATACAAATACAAATTAATATAGGTTCATTTCATTGAAGCCTTCTTTGATACATGTGTGTTCTATTCCTTAATTTATTAACAGGCATTAGCAAAATGTTCTAGTAATATATGGATGAACTTACGTTGGAAATTGACATACTCAATGTTAAGAATATTACACAGCCTCAAAGTATATTGAATTGAATTTCCAGGAAAAAGAAAAAACATTCATCATGTTTTTTCATTCACTCAAGTTTCACACTTTGAACTTCATTAGTACGCGATCCAAATTTTTCATCAGTAACACTGTTAGCACTTTATTCTTCAGTTTTTCTATATAATTTTGAACAAGTAATTTAATATTTCTTTTTAAAATATATATTTATAAAATGTATACAATTGCTACCCGTGCAAATGAATAATACATGCATGTTATCCCCACAAAGATTTACAGGATATATTGATCATTAAATGAAATAAGCAGACTATAATTTGCACACAGCTGACAGGAATAGAGTGGAGATAAAATATATTCCTTGAAATAGATCAATATTCAGATTCAAGAATATTTCTTTTGCCACCTGTTTGGAAATGGAAAATGCCTCACTATTTAGTTCCAACATTTCACAAAGGAGAAGGGAATATTGAATTTCATTATTTTCATTTCTTATAAAAAGAATTATTTCAAATTAGCGGAAAGAATACATAGGAGGAATAGGTAATATATAACATCCCCGTTAACAAGGAGACAAAAACAAAAACAGAGGAAACCAACAAAAGCTTGTTAGTAAACAATGCTATCTGCATGCCAGTCAGAAAGACAACTTAAAGGAGAAGCCATAAAACAATCCTACGTACAACAAATTTAAATGGAAAAGTTTTAATTTTGAAAATCCAACCAAACTAAGTTCGTATAAGAATTCCATTCTTTTGTAAACATAATGATTTGAAGGAAACTTATTAAATTATAATGGACAACTTAAAGGAGAAGCCATAAAACAATCCTACGTACAACAAATTTAAATGGAAAAGTTTTAATTTTGAAAATCTAACCAAACAAGTTCGTATAAGAATTCCATTCTTTTGTAAACATAATGATTTGAAGGAAACTAATTAAATTATAATGAACAAGTTCCAAACCCGTCACTTATTATTAGGGTGTATGAAATCTCTAACTCTGCAACTAATTGTATCAGTCGTGGAAGTCAACAAAATATACTCTTGATACCTTGTCTAATGCAAGACTGAGGCAGTTCTTTGCAGCAGTTAAATCTCCTTTTTTCCAAATGCAATTTCCTAAACATAGCCAAGCATCTGCAAGAGATGGGTTTAACTTGACCTGGCCCATGTAAGAGTAGATTACAATCATTTAAACATCAACAAAAAGACACTAAATCAAAGAAGCTAAAATTCAATCTTTCTTACAGCTTTTGATAGATGATCCTCAGCTTCTTTCCTATAGTCAGGAAATACATCCAACATCTTCCCCCTAAGATATTCAAATGTTGCACGTTGTGTAGGTGATTTTCTTTGTTCTGGGACATGCAACATATTTAATTAACAAACTTTCTCAGAAATAAGCAGAAGCATTGTTCAAAAGCAAAAAAAAGTGGAAGATGTCATCCTATTTTCTAAGTAAGTAAGTCTGGGCAGAAAAAAAATGAAAAATAATATGAAAAATATTCAATATGAACATTATAACAGTTTCTCTGCAAGCATATTTTTTCATATACTATAAAGCATCACAGCATTACCAACACTTACGGAGGACTATGCGAGGAACAATAAAGACATACAAATGTTTTTAATTATTTGGAGAAAAATGCGTAGAGAGATTCTATGGACAATATAAGAAAAGAAAGGCATCAAGACAAGATTGCTCAATTTAAGCCACTCTGAGATATGTGGAGTTTCAACTGTGTAAAAGGTGCACATACAGAAGATTTTCCTATAACCATAATGTGCACCAACAACCTACCTTGAGTCCTTATCTTTTGATCTTGGCTCGGGGCATGTTCACGGTACATATTCAAGAGTTAGTGACTCGGTGCATGCTTTTTGAAGTTTATCATGATAAAGTCTTATTGTGAGAGTTGGGACAAGAAGTAAATGGAAAGTTAGAGATATGCAAATTGGAGACAAGCCTTGCCTGGAAACACATGGATTTTCCTAAGTACAAGTATGACAAAGTATAAGGAATTGATCAAGGGATACAACACAGTAACTCTGGTAATTGTTGAAAATATATAGTACCACAAATAGCATGGTTCAAGTACCTTCAGCCCATCCTACAAAATATCAGAGGGACAGAGAGTGACCTCTACCATGAGATCCAAGCAGGGTGGATGAAATGGAGGATTGTTTCACGGATGATATGTGGTAAAAAAGTAGCACTCTAAGCTTAAAGGAAAAAATTACCGCATGGAAGACCTGTAATGCTACATGGGATAGCATGTTGGACTTTAAAGAGCCAACAAGAAAGTAAGAGTACATTGCAAAAATAAGAATGTCACAATGAATGAGTGGATACACAAAAATAAGATAGCATTAGGAAATGATGGGTAGCCCCTATTGCAAAAAAGTTGGCAGAGTGATATACCTTAGATGGTTTGGGCATGTGAGGAGAAGACCCATAAAAGAACCACTATGGAGGGCTAACTAGATAGAAGATAGTTCAATAGTCAAAGGAAGACAGAAACCAAAGAAAACTATAGTTCAAAGTCATTAAGAGGGATTCAGAGGTAAATAATTTCTATCTACTCAACAATAAAAGACATAAATTTATGGCATCATATGATCCTCCTAGCAAACCAACTTAAAGGGAAATGACTTAAATTGTTGTTATAAAGCATCAGACTACAGATATTTAGAAGCACCTCTTGCTAGTTGAGGCTGATTAGTCTCAACTAGTTGAATTTATGTTAGAAACCGGGGCTTTCTTCACCTAAGACTATGTCATCCCCATGATGATGTCCTTTCTTTCCGTAGTGATATCCTTTCATATAAAATAAAAGTTCACATATTTAGGGTAGTGTAATGATCACTAAGGCTAATGGCATTACCATACCTTCTAAAATTGAAAAAAAAAAAAAACACTAAATTTTAAAACACGTCCTTTGTATTAAAAAAGAAAAGAAAAATGTTTTTGATTTCCAACCTGCGTGTAATATTGCCCTTCTATTACAACAAGTTCAGGTAATTTGTGCATCTGATGACCCATAGAAAATAAAAAAAGTGTTAAACAATTGTCCACTGAGTAGACTCTGTCAACTGAATGCTTATATTGGTCATGTCTTCCTAAAAGACTGGTTGCAATCATCCCCAAAAGGGGAGGGAGGGAAGACTAATTTCATTTCAGACATGATTAGCAAAGAAAAATAGAAGTCATGAAAAACCTGAATTTCAAATCTTCAACCAGAACCCCAGAAAAGAAAAAACAAAACAAAACAAAGCTCCCGCGTTACAACGGTTGAGTATGAAGTATAAACCAAACGGGTTGTTGAAGGAGCATGGAGAAGGATACCCTTTGTTAAAAAGCGGTAAAAGGGAGCGTTTTTATGTGAGGATTGGAAAGAAACTGACCTGGGGGAATGGAATCGAGGAGATTAAGAGCGAGATCGAATTCGTTTTGCAACTTTGAGATTCTGTCATCGGGGTTGGGTGGAAAATAAGTGTCTCGAAGATGGTAAAGATCTTCTGCTGCTCTTGCAGCTCTGGCAAACGGTTCTTCTTCCTTGGGATTGCTCATATTCACACACTCCTTCACTCACTCACTCGCTGAGGAAAAATAAGAAGAAAGAAGAAGGTGACAAAGATGACTGCAATTGCAAAATGCACCTCTGACTACTATATTATTATTATTATTATTATTATTATTACTCATTCATATCCCAAAAACTAACACAACAAATTCACTTATCTTACAAATAGTTAACAAAAAAAATTTAACTTGCCAAAACAAAATACATCACCAATTTCCCCTTTCCCTGCCCTAATGCCATTTTCCAATTTAATCATTTGAGTGACCGTTACATTTTGATTCTAACTAAATCCAGCGCACATGGCCAATTATTTTAAATAGAACAGAGTATAAATAATGTCATGCATGTGAACGAATTTTTGTTAAACGATTTCATTTGCTATTTTAAGTTTGAATATAGGCAACTATGGTTTAGATAAAAAAGACTATAAAACGTTATTTTATTTAATTAAAAAATTATTTAGTACTAAGATCATTTAAAATATAAAGACATAAGTATTTTTCATATTTTTATCTTTTAGAAATTTTTTTTTATAATATGTGTTTTAGTGTTGATTTGAAATGTTATTTTGTTTGAGAATCAACAACATTAACAACGATGGTAGGACAATAAAGGGAACCAGGCATTTCACTTCATCTTAATTTAACACGTTAAGTTGGTATTTTTTATTTATCAATCTGTTTTGATCTATTAATGGAATAAAAATTGAAGCAGAATGAAATATCCATTGTCCTCTTTTTTTAATTATAAATTAAAGTAAAAAAACAATTTAAATTCTTTTATTACATTATTAAAGAATGCAAATTTGAATACTATAAATTAAATCACTAACCCTTATCGTATTATATTGTATTATGAATTCTAATATAGACGAGATCTCTTTAATTAAAAAAAAAAATCATTTCTGATTATTTACAATGATTTTTAATAAAGGTAAATTATATTGAGAGTTTATAATATATATATATATATATATATATATATATATATATATTTTGTTGTGTTAAGATTATGTGAAGTAAAACATTTTTACATGATGATAGTATTATATGGGTTAGACGGTCATAACATCACTTTTTCAACCAAGCATGTCGGATGGTTATGAAAATTAAAACGCGATTAAACTAATCGAATATGGTAGAAATCTTGATTCAAACGGGACGGTCAAAGATGAATGTCTGGTGTGAGTCAATCTCATACTTATGACGAAAACTATAAATACAAATTAAAAGTAAGAGATAGGTAATTCACATTTAGTACACATTAATTACAATTATCTAATTGACTTTGGCATGAATCAGTAGTTTCTGCAGGAGAAATTATGTAAGTGTTAGAAGTAATTCAATCCTACATTTGAAATACTAGTTGGATAGAATAATTAAGACAATGGCTGGGTGGGGAGTTAAAAAGGGCAAAGATGATTATCTTGATTGTTGCCTTTGCACATATGTTTGGTGAGTGATTGTTCAGTGTGGGACTTATCAAAGTGAGACAAATACAGCTGACATACACTGGAACCAGAAAGCTTGTCTTCCATTTATGCCATGCACTTCAAAACTCTTCTATCCATATCTCTTCAAATATTAAATAGCCAGCACATGAATAGGAACACGAAAATGTATAAAAGCACTCATTAATGCAGGGAAAAAAAAAGTGGACAAAAGCATCATGGAAACAATACAAATCATGGATTGTCTGATTATGACTATGCAAGTATGACAGGACAGCAGCAACTATGCTAACAATGTGACAACACTAACCAAGCAATAGATCATGAATAAAACAATTGCAACACTTGATACATGTTCCATCAACAGACTATTCAAGCAATGTAATTACCATGCAAGTTACAGGAGAAGTTGTGGTTCTGTGTTTGTTAGAAGAAGTTGTGTTTCTGTTTGTTAGAAGTGGGTTTTAGACCTAACTCAACTCCACAAAATCAATTTGTAAAATGAGGATAACACCTCACTTATATATTATAAATTGGCCTAATATCTAGTCGATGTGGGATTTTCAATATTCTGTATAAAAAATACAAAACCAGAGAACGAGACTACAGAAGAGCAAAGATCATTATCAAAACATTTCTACATACTTTTCTTTCGTGCCACTAAACGTTGCTTTATTTTAATTTCCTCTGATTCTCCCAACGAAACCAAAAGTTTGTATGCATCACTTTTGAGGGTCGTTTATTTATTTATATAGAGAATATAAAAGGTGTTGTAATAAAATATATTACATGAATGTATAATTTTAAAATACATTAAAATTTAAAATTTTTATGATCGTGACAGCTAAAATTAAAGAATTTTAAATTTTAAATAAAAAGAAAAAAAATTAAAATTTCCAATTTCATCTTTTTTAAATCTGTTTCTTTAATTCAACCTGAACTTGATTAGGATGACATGGCTCAATTGTCATTATTAACACAAGGTTGTTGTCAAAATGAACAATTTTAAGTTAAAGCTCGACTTTTGTTATTTTTGTTGAGACATGTTAGTGTTATTTTTTTACATGAAAATGATACGGTTTTGGATAAGTTACCTTTAACCATCTCAAGTGCTTTTAAGGACAAAGATGTCAAATACAAATATTTTTAGATGAGGTAATCTTGACTAGCATTAATGAAGATTTTCTTAATTAACATTGATAATATATTTTTTATTAATGTCATTTAGAATTTGTTTATCCAAACCAATGAGTTTTTTCTTTTTAAAAATATAAGACAATATATATACTTCAAAATCATTTGTTGATTGACAACTTTATAATTGTTTTATTGTTAAGACAAAACTATTTCTCAATATAAAAGTTATTTTTATTAATGTCGGTAAAGTTAGTTAGATGGATGAGAATTTAACTTTTTTATTAACAATTATAATAAATTACTTATTATTGATACTTATAGAAATTTAATTCAATAGATATATCTTGTCTTTTCAGTGGTATTTTTGTATATAGTAATAATTGAAATACTCTGTTGAAATTAAAAAAAAAATTACATCTAACCAGAATATGTAAAAATTAAATAATTTGAAATAAGAAAAAATTAAGTTTATAATTTTTCTGAAAAATTATAAATTTCCTTTTAAAGAACAATTTAAGTTATTTGAGAGCATGTTATACATTGATGGTGATGTGATGTGTTTTTGTTTGTGAAGAGAAATGAGTTGTTGACAAACTAACCATAACGAAACCTAGTTTTCTGGTTGACGTCTTCTAATGGAAATTGCTTTGCAACTGCACTCTTTTAACTAACTCATTTATTACAAAAATAAATCTAACTTCAAATTTGTTTTCTTTAGACTCCTGCCTGTCTGCCTAATTTTATTTCATTATCATAAACAACATTTAAATTAAATCCAACTAAGTAAAATATTTCAAAATTAAAAAGAAATCAGTTATCACCCTAAATTTGAAAAGCCAAATAAATTTATTAGATAAAATCCATACTCTTAATATTAAAATATTAATGATCACGCGTACAATATTCAAGACTAAGTGAAGAAAAAACAAAGGAGTCTGAATTCCGCACTTTACGAAATTGTTTCACACTTGTTTACCTCATTTACTCATATTCTCACATCTTTATAGAAAAATGTCGGCATAGTTACCATGCGTTTCTTAACATTTTCAGTGTGTGTATATATATATATATATATATATATATATATATATATATAATTTAAAATAAAAAATAAAAGATAATTATTAAAAATCTTGATTGGTAAAATTATTAGTTTTTATTTTTTTTTTAATTTTAAAAAATAATTACAATTTATTTTATTTTTTATTTTAAAAAATAATTACCTTTTAAAAAATATAATGGTTTAGTGTTTATAGAACAGTCTGGGTTAAAAAAATAACTACCTTTTATTTTATTTTTTATTTTAAAAAACAACTACCTTTACAAAATATATAATAAAAGCTTAGACGTGGACCAATCAGGATTTTTAATAACTACCTTTTATTTTTTTATTTTAAATTAAATTTTAAAATTATTAAAATACCCTTGAAGTTAAAGTTGGTTTTCTTTTCTAATAGGGACATTTTTGTAACCTAAAACTTGGTACACTTTGCTAAAATGTACTAACTGAAAAAACCCCCTTACGTAAATTAGCAAACCCCATATATATATATATATATATATATATATATACACAGAGAGAGACACACACACTTTATCTTCATATGAACTAACCAAACAAGACAAATCAATAGGATGACTGACCAAATGACATGTCATCTACTAAACATTGGTTAGCGTACACACCGTCCAGTTATAAAAAGAGGAAGATCGAACAAGCAATCTATAACATTAATAATTCTTAAACATCATCTTTAATCAAGATTATTAGTAAATATTTTTCAACCGGTAACGGATTGAAATTAAGGTTTTTTTAATCTTAAAGTGTATTTTAAAACCTATAAATAAGAGTCAAAGGTAAGTAATTGTACTTACAAATTTAAAATTTTGGTGTGACTTCCAATCAAATTAATTACTAACTTAAACATTATAGTGCATTTGACAGGTACAAAGATCTTTAACTAATGACTAAAATTGTGAAAAAGTACTTTATGGAAATTCTAAACTCTAGACCCAAAACAATAATTAAACAGCTACTATTTTAAGAGCTAAAAATCTAAAATTCATATATATTTTAAAGTGTTTTTCACCTTCAAACTTTAAAAGTAAATAAATAAAATTTTCTAACTCAATTACATAAAATTTTTATGTATTAAATTATATTTCTAATAATGTTTGAATTACTTATACAGTTTAAGACATAATTCAAATATCAATCAAAAACATCGTTTAAGGTTTAATATATAAAAATAGTTAACATTATCAAATTAAAAAATTATATCCACTTTTAAAAAAAGTAAAAAATTAAAATATATCAAAATTTAAAGTAAACATAATTAAATTTAAAAATTAGAAACATATATATTTATCTCTTTCAAACACATTGATTAAAAAATAGAAAAGTTTTTGGAGAAGAAGAGAGGGGTGGATCCCACAGGTGTTAGTGAGACAGCCATAAAGTTAAAGTATTATATCTCCAATTTGGCCAACACAACACCAATGTTCCTTCTCACTGCCTTTCTTTCAAACCAACGCGCATTCTCAACTCTCATCCACCCAACACTCGTCAACACATCTTACACGCACACCATATAATTCACATAAACAACCACGTGAATATGTCATACTAATACTATTAACCTAATACTTTTATTCCTTCTTTGACTTTTCTCCCTCTCTCTCTATATATATATATATACCACAACACACTTCAAACACACCCACAAAACAAACCTTCCTTCTTCGATTCTCTCCAACGTTAAAATCCTTCTCTTTATCAACTCCACGTGATGGGCAACTACGTTTCATGCACCTTGGCGCCTCCTCTCATGAAGAACTCCAAGGCCACCAGAGTCATCATTCCCACCGGCGAAGTCAAGCAATTCAGGGAGATTACCAAGGCGGCGGAACTCATGCTTGAACACCCCACTTACTTTCTCGTCAATTCTCGTTCTCTTCATATTGGTCGAAGGTTTTCTGCTCTCGCCGCCGACGAAGACTTGGACTTTGGGAACGTCTACATCTTCTTCCCAATGAGGAGACTGAACTCGGTTGTCACCGCCGCCGACATGGCGGTGCTTTTCTTGGCGGCTAACTCCGCCGCCAAGAGACTGTCCCGCGGAAAGACGCGCGTTCTTCCTGACAACGGCGGTGGAGAAGTGGAGAAAAACTCAGATGCAGAAAGAGAAGTTGAGATTCCAAGGTTGAGTTTGGAAGGAGTGGATTCAGGGTTTCAGTATAGGTTAAATTGTTGTAGGTCAAGAAAGCCTGCTTTGGAAACTATATCGGAGGAACCGGCTAGGTTAAGGTGATTCGAGAAACTTGGTTATGCATCAGAATTTTTTTTTCAACACTCGAAAAGAAAAACTAGCTGAGGTGGAGCAGCCATATATATATAGATATAGCATCAAGTTTGTACAAAACATTCATATACTAAGAAATTTGTTTGTGATACATTGACTATTCATTTATTTTTTGTTACAATGAATAAACTCAAATTAATTTAATGGGGACTGATATTTAGTGACTTTTACCTAATTTATGTTTTTGTTTTCTTATAAAATATTGAAGCGAGTGAAAGCAACTGTTTGAAAAGTGAAATGTTCCACAATTTGTCCATTCGTGACTAACGCGTGGACTAGCTGGTACAGGATCTGTGAATGGCCAAATTCAAAACAACTATGGTTTCCATCTTCTGGAAATACCTCTGTCCCTTTCCGAATAATTTTCTTTAACACTGATTATGGATTTGAAAATTTATTTTTATACTTTCATATTTAATTATAGTTTTTTTCGCCCATTATTAAATTTTCCTGAAGATTAAACATTTCATATATATGAAAATAGATTTTTGTGGAAGGTTGAAGCGGTCTGATAAAGTATATATTTTAATTAAAATATTTATATTTAATTTAATTGAATACTGCTGTGGGTGTGTTTATAATATTATTAGGTTTTGAAATTTGTTTTAAATTAAAGGTTTAATAGCCAATTTAGTCCCCACTTTGTGGATGTGTTAGATTGGTCAGTTGTGTCACATCATCATCCATTAATTTCGTGAACTTATATTTAACAGAAGGAACCAATCTGATCCACCATTTTAAAAGTTAGGACTAATTTAAAACACTTTTACAACGAGGGATTAAATTGAGATTTTTTAACCAAAATGATGACTAAATTGGCTATTAAACCTAAATTAAACAACTTGAAGCAATATCAGTTTTTCAAATAAAAAACTCAATTGATAAATAGAAATATAAAATAGGTGCTTTTATTTATAGTGATAAAGGTGACATAATGAGCACAAGAGTTAGAGCTTGAGCATTTGATAAAATAGAACTACTTGTTTGGCTTTGATGCAGCATGCAGGTCATTGAAGTATGCCTTAGGATTGCTCTCAAATGCTTCTCTTGAGATGGAACTTCCATCACCACCAGGGGCCTTCATATTTCCTCCTGAACCACCACCGCCGCTTGAATTTCCTCCGCCGCTATCTTTTCCAACACTGCCTCCCTTGCCACTATCGCCTCCCTTGCCGGCACTGTCTCCACCGTCCTGGCCACCCATCTTTCAAATGGTCACTTGCTTAAGTTGCTGATAGTAGAGAAGATTTTTAATATCTCGACAGTGTGCAATGCAATCTCATTTGATTAGCTATTTATAGAAGAGAAAAATGGAAATCTCTGTTCAAAGGAATTAATGATAATTAAAATTCTGCTGTTATTCCCAACGAATGCATGGATTCAAGAATTGAACTTGGAAATTTTTCAAATGCGTATAACCGTAACTGTTAGTTTCAATGGTACCGTTAGACATGGTTTTCCCAATGCGTATAATGAATTACAGAGGAAGTGACCATTATATATATATATATATATATATATATATATATATATATACTTGCAATAGATCCATTATATCATGATTTAAGTAACTTTTTCTATAGATGTGTGAACTTAAAAAAAAAATCACACTATTCTTTTATTTGTTTGAGGTTGAGAAGAAAATACTTAATTATAATTCTTAAGAAGAAAAATGATGCTAAAAATACATTACTTTGATTAGTAATAGTACGTAGTTTAACTATTTTTTATTTATAAACTAATGTAAAACTATTATATATTGTATTTTCATTAACATATAACCACTTAATTCTGAAAATACTTTACTACATTAAAACTACTTGGACTGATATTTAATTTTTTTTTTTTGCTTTTATAACATTTTATAGTAGTACATATCAAAACAATTTTACACTTATTAATGGATTAATTTAAATTATTCACAATAGTGTTTTTATATATTTTAGGATAGATAACTATTTTGATTTATTAAATTTTTATATGCTATGTAATAGTATATTCAATAAAAAAAATTAATAAAATATGTTTTTGAAATTCTAAAATATTCAATAAAAAAGAACAATATTGTTTTCAGAATTGAAATAGACAAAGAAAGAATGAAACATATGTTTATAGAAGAGATGGTAAATCTATGTTAAATATTTAAATAAAGGCATATATTCTTGAAATGGGAAGCATGAAACACATTGGGAAAACCATATGTCTAACGGTGCCATCGAAACTAACAGTTACGGTTAAATGCATTTGAAAATTTTCCAAGTTCAATTCTTGAATCCGTGCATTCATTTAATTAGCTCTACACTATCGTTAACTGCGACAAAGAAAACATTAATTCCTTTGAACAGAGATTTTCATTTTTCTCTTCTATAAATAGCTAATCAAATAATCAAATATTATACTTTCTACTAAAAAATTATAATTTTTATTTTACCAATAATCTTTGGTTTTAGTGTACTATGTTTACATATCCTTATGCTGAAAAAAAAAAAACTTTAGTTGCATTTAAAATGGCATTACGTTGACTAACTAATTTTTTTAAAAGATGCTGTAATTATTTATATTTTATTAATTATATAAAAGTATTAACCTTTGTGAATTGTTTGACTATTTATGCAGATATATTTAGATGCATTAATTAAAAAAAAAAAGCAATTTTTCAGTTGACTCCTAAAGAATTTGAGAATTCCAGTTGTTAGGATAAGTTTTGTTTAGTGGAGAAGGAGGAAATGACATGTGGCATTTGAGTCACTTTTCATACGTGGCTGCCTCATCAATATCGAATAAAACAAATCAAAGACTAATCATGATTTTATCTTATTAACACACGATAGTTTTAGATTTATTGTTTAGGTATAATTAAATAAAAATAATTAAGGTGATTAAGATGTAATTAAGGGAAAAAATGAAGGAATTATTTTTCGCAAACTGTTGAAAAGTCATAAGCCAAAAATGACATGTACCCACCTTTGCTGGCAGATATGTCACACCCAATCCCATGATGCCAAATACATACCATACCTATAATTTTATATATACAAAAGTTAAATTACTCACTTCAAAAAGCTTTATTTCTTATAAATAAAATATACTTAAAACTTATCTCTATTCATCTTTATATAAAATATACCAGATAAAGTAACAATTATATTTAGAAATTGCAAATTGTTAAGATGTTAAATAAGATGTATATAAGTTCATTCATTTTTTTAAAAAAATTTAACATGCACCCTTCAAAAACCAAATCACAGTTTGATAAGAATTCATGAAATAAAATTTTGCACTTTCTAATCCTGTTATGATTATGCAGACTGCTATTTTCACAGACAGCACCTATTTAGCACTCATTTTTTAAAAAATAAAAAATTGGTATATTAAACATATTAAAAGTGTATGAAATAACTCACGTAATCAGTTTTAAATAATAAGTACATTATTAATACCTTAATATGAACATTAGAAATTAATAGAATTCATTATCAGCATAACGTTATAGTTAAATAAGTAAACTACAATTTTGAATTTAGTACTTTAGAAGTAATCATTATATGAGAAAAATCTTGCCAAAAATAATGGATCAAACTCCAACAAAAGTCATCTACTGGTTATATTATTCAAAAGAAAAAATCTCAATCTTGCTATCTCCATAAATAGAAAAAAAGTTTCTCAGACTTAACCAATAAACAAACACAATTTATACATAGAATACTTCAAACTATTTTACAAATCCATCAGCAGAAAACCTAAACCACATATACGTACTGCATCAATAGGTTTAATATGAACACATTCTTATATGTGATTTTACCCCTAAATCAAAGTAAATAGCTATGATGTATTGAGAAAGATGAGATGGTTCTTAATTAGAGACATGATATGCATATATAAGGAGGGAGAGAAGGAAGATGATAAGAGAACCAAGGAGAAAGACAAGGCCAATTGCACCACATGCCAAACCTATAACCTCTGCAGATTCTGTTATCATACAATTTTTCTTGTACTTATGCTCATAACCATGCTTGTAATTCCATTCAACTCTCTTTATCAGGCTCTCTTTCTTTCGCACTTGTTCAATTCTTTCCCTTAGGATTCTCAGGTTTGCATCGACAATGTTTGCTCGCTTCTCTGCCAACAAAAACAACAACATAAATTAATAAAAGAACTGCATTATAGTACAATAGTTGTAACAACCATGATGTTGGGACAGTGAAAAGGTATTGAAATCACATAGAAAAAAAACACAAAGAAGAAATTAATTAAGGTATTGATGAGAGTGAATAATGTTGTTAATCTGTATTACCATTGTCATGACTAAAGCTTTGGCATGTTATTTTGGGGTGTTTGAAGGGTTTATGGCAGCTAAAAGCATGGTTTAAGGTGCAGAAAGATGACAGAGAGTAAGTCATGAGGTTGAGCTGAGTTTTTCTTTTCATTCTTCTGATTTATAAAGGGCTGATTGACAATAGAATAACAATTTATTTGAAAATATATGATTCTTTTTCAGCTGCCATCGTGACGTGCCTTTAATTAAATATTAAAATAAGAAATTAAGAAAGAAAATAATAAGAAAGTAGCAGGACATGTGTATTGCTGAGAGGACTTACACTTGCCAACATGTCGATCAATATTTTGCATTACAACAGAAACAGATCACTGAGATGAGATCTGATGCTACATGTCAATGTCGCTTTTCTTTAGGTAATAATAAATTAATAACATGTATTTAGGGCTTAATTATTTTATTTCAAAATTTGATTCAAATATATATATGAATCTCAAATGTTAGCATAACAAAAGGATTATATGTTAAGATTTTTCTTACTAATGCCAAAGAGATATATTGGACTTTTTTTAAGTGGAATTGTATCTCAGAAATATTAGGCTTTGTACATTTTTTTATGTTTTACCTTAATTTTTAAAGATGATTTTTATTTGTGAAAACAAATATTCAAAATTGTTTATCTTCACAAAACTCATTGATATTCTCCTATTCCCATTACTAGTATTCTCATTATAATATAACTAGTTAGATTTCACTATGACTAATGTTTTTTTTTTCTATTACTAATATTATTATTATTTCAACCAGCATATCAATATCTAGATTACGATATTTTTCTTTGGTGATGCTTATCCAAATAGATCAACACCACGACTTCTTAATAAGTTTCAATCAAAAAATATTTTATTAAATTTTTTAAGATAATTTATTAAACTTTTTAATAGCTAAATATATTTTTAACTTAAAAAGTTAAAAACAGAATTGAAATTCATCTATATTTCAAATTTTGATAGATTTTCATCTTTTAATTTTAAAAATAATGGATATATTTTTTATAACGCAATGCCATTAATTTTATTTTTTTTGTTTTGTTTGTTAAGTAATATTATAACATTTAAATTGAAATGTCTCAACTTAGACATTAACCCGAAATATATTCCAAAATTGAGTATTTCTTTTTTTCTTCGGCATAGATTTGTGGGCCACCATGGCATGAGTGAAAGTTTCATCCCTACTAAAAAGAAGACGATGGCGTATAATAGTAAAAGTGAATATTTTATCGAAAATGATATTTTAACACCTTTTTTTACACCATTTTGACACTGCACACGTGTCAAAATGTGGTTGGACGATTTCAAATTAAATAAACAAACTTTGGTTTTTCTCTTCCAAATATATTTCTGCCTCAACCTTTTTAATTTGAAATCATCCAATCACATTTTGACACGTGTGCAATATCAAAATGGTGTAAAAAAAAATGGTGTTAAAATATCATTTTCCATATTTTATATAAAGAACGTAGCTTTTTTTACTCCTAGTGTTCCACTTTTGCGATCTAATTTCAAAAAGAAAGATACAATAATATTCTATACAAGCCTAGTTTCACTCATTCAATAAAGAAGATACACGCAGACACAAAGCAACAACCATTTTTCTAATCTTATTTATTTAATAATCATTACTTCTATTTAACAATGCATTAGTAGTGTCAATTACATACCCTATCACTCATTCTCTCTTATCAACTTTTCCTTCCTTTAACATAGACCAGAAAAGAAGTTGATAATTTAGTTAAGTTTTCCAATAGATGGGAAGATAAAATTGGGAAAATTTTGCAACAGTAACACTAACCACTAACCATGCGAATTCCATTTAGAGGAAGGCACAATCATCCTATAAGATTCAGTTTAAGTCTGATTAGTTGGCAAAAGAACAGCCAGTGTCACCCAACAACGTCTCTCTCCATCAGATTCCTTCACAAATTCACAATCCTTTAATGTATAAAAGTGGTGGGGAATGATCATAAAACCTCCCTTCTTATTTTCAAATGATTCTGTAAAAGGTCACAAAACAAAACAATGTATCATTGTTAAATATTCTTTGTTTTTCCCCCCCTCCACTTAAGCTAATTAGTCTGATGGACACGTATACCTCCATTAATGGACCTTTTTCTCTCTCTCATTAACTAATGTAACTAAACAAGTAAAGCAATATTAGAATACACAGAATATAGAACTTTATGATTATTTTGATGGATAATAGTTCGATAATAAACTGAGTTATTTATACAAGATTTCTAGTGCTGGTTATTTTATTTCTCACTTGACTATAGCGAAGATGTGTTTCGCTAGTTAGCATTATATGTTTCTTCACTATCTAAATTCGCATATAATAATACTTTTATTCTTAAAAAAAAAAAAAAAAAAAAAAAACAAAACAATTTATCCTTCCTCATGTTGGAATAAACCCTGAAACCTTATAGGGGACAACAATTCTGTACATATTCCAATGTTAAAAAACATCACTAGAAAATATACAATGCAGAGATCATGTAATCATTTCTTTTTCATCCCTCACATCATGTCACCATTTTATAATGCCACAACCTGCCAAAATACACCCGGATTTTAAATGTATTAGGCTACTAACCCATAAATAATCTGAAGGGAAAAATTCACTTCAACAATTCTTTCCTCCCCACCTGTACCTTTGGAAGTATAATATAACATCACGAGAAAAACCAAGCTCTATTACATAATTGATAATCTAAGAATGAGTTGAGTCCCTGAACATTCAGTTGGTAAAGATTCTATTAATACAAAAATGTTCATCATATCAAGGCAAAAATAGATGAAAATAGTTAATATAACCAAACTGCACAGTGGACATTTACTCGAGCGTCAAAAATGCTGGAAACGAATCTATTGATCAACAAATTAATCTGCATCGCTCAGGCACCCTTGCCTTAACTCACCGAAAACAAATTGCGAGGAAAAGAAGCATCACTTCAGAGGAATGTAGACTAATGTCAAAAAAGACAGTTTGTTTCAATTTCAAATAAGAGTGTTTTTGCTAGTATTACACCAGGGGTGTGTCCTAACAGTGGAGGGTGATACAGATCTGAACCTACAATGTGTGCACTGGAGGAAGATACAGATGTTAAATCTACTATATGCATACGAAAAGATATACATATGTGATATCTACGACTCAAGCTCCAAAGATACAATTTTCGATTTACAGAATTACACATCTGAAACCATCATATATTACAGAACTAAACATGGGAGGATCAGAGGTCTTCATATGCTAACTGATACAGGTAGAAGTGACTCATATATCCATGTCAGTAAATATTTCTTCATCGTACTCGTTGTGCATTTCATCAACAAGCAATCCGTCAGCAATCAGGTTACTGCCACAGACAGGATTGTGTTAGGAATGAATGTAGATGCAACCAAAAGTAGATTAAGAAACAGATTTTGGAATTTCCAACTCACCTAAAACAACTGAATCGAAATGTTACTATCCGCTTAAGCTTTCTATTGTAAAATAAGAAATTGAAGGACCATCTGTAGCAAATGGAAAATGATAGTTATTGGAATAACTTATAATAAGAAAATTTATGGTAATAACAATTTTAATTTGTTATGCAATGTGGCAATATGTGGCAAACTTAAATTTACATTGCTCCACTCTCTTGTAATGGGTCTGCCTCAGAATCAGGGACGTAGCCATAAATTTCACAATCCGCTAACTTCACCACCTGCATCACAAGGTATTACATAAGTGCATATATTGATATTACTTCTATTCACTTTTTAAGGAAACCATACCTCATCAAGGGCCTTGAACAAGGTGTCCAGCAAAGAAGTACCACCAAGAGTTTCAGCCCATTCCTTCACAGACAATTCATCATCCAAAACATTAGTTAAGAAAACCACTGCAGGAGAACTAATCGTTATTATAAAGTAACATATAATAAATTTTGCAGTCTCAGTCAGAATGAGATATGTAGAATATCACTCTGCATTATTGTCAATCTCAAATGCTCTCAATCCAGGTAAATATGTGTTTTCATTATAAGGGATGGAGAATCTCAAATGCCTGGTTTTCAATCTGAGAATCTTAAGTGCCTAATGATGGAGAAATTCTAATTATAGTATAGTCAGTCAAGTCTGAGTCGAGAACCAAGCAGGTGACAACAAAACACGTGTAAAAACATAACCATATAATATAAAATTTAAAAATAAAAGTAGACAGTTACAACTTACAAAAACTGTCCAGAATATTACCGAGAGTATGTTTGAAAGTCTCCTAAGAATGGTCTCTGGAAATTGGTTTCATATTCACCACTGTTTCCAGTTATTGATTGATTAGGATTAGGAATGTAGAATTAGTGTCTGTATTTAACAAATTATGCCCTACTAAGAATTATGCTATGAAAATCTTTATTCTCTATTTTCACCATCCCTACCTAAACTTTATGTTCGCCGTTTTCTCTACATCCACAATTTCTATGTCTGACCTACACTCGGGTGTTCAATCTATTGTCATCAAACTAACAGTTGTATTTGTTGTCCTGAAAAGCTAGTTCCCATTGTCTCACAACAGGTGAAGCAAGGAAGCATCACACGCTAGATTCTACACATTCTCACCTTAAACCAATCTGGTATTTTCTATTCATTTTCTGGCATCCATTACCACATCATCTTCCCCAGTCCTCTTCAGTCAAGTAAAAACCCCTCTTGCTGCTATGTGCTGCACTCCAGTAACTGATTGAGTGGCATGGGCAGAGTTCTGCTATGTTGAACACTTCAGTCTAGTGTTTACTTCCTACTTTAATAAGGTATAAGTTACTTTCAGTTGTTTTTGCCAGTTGTAATTCTTTGTGGTGGCGACCTATAGTTTAGTTTGTGCCACGTGACTTTTTTCAAGCGTTTAGTTGGTGTGAATTCTTCCCACTACACCTCAATTGTGCATCATTGTGGTAGGTAGCCATAGTGTGGTTTGAATCAATGTTCTGAAACTCAGTTCAGACCAGGAACCAGTCATGCAGCCGGTCTGAGTTGATTTCAGAGTTGATAGCTAAGGTCGGACATGTTTCTCACCCAATAATGACATCATCAAAACAGTCGAAACTACAGCATGCTCAGTGGGTGGAAACAGTCAGTCACGTCAGAAGACTCTGTGTGGGATCAGTCTGTCATGTCTGTGTTCCCTGTGTAGTCTCTCACATCTTGCCTTTCACACTCTAAAGCTGCAGAGTCAACAATTCCACAAAAGCAAACACTTTAAAGCACCAAGACTCAAAACCCGCACCTCCAAGTAGACATAAAGCAAGCTTCTCCACTATGCCAGCTTGTCTGATTGTTATATAACACACAAATATAATATATACCATATGGAGATATTAGTCATATTATTAACCCCTTCATACTGATCAACTAACGATTCACTGGTCTGGACACCGACCCTTGCCTTACCAGGTCATTCATTAATCTTAGTTTTAAAACATTGGTATAAATGGTTTCTTCTTTGGATTTTGACACTGTTTCATAATAGGGTAAGTTAGTTCTCGATATTCTGTTTCACCTTAATATCATATTATTCAGATTCTCTCTCCCTACTTCTTTCCAACCTAAACCCTAGAAGTAATTTTAGAATTTGTAAGCACATAAGGCTACTAGGTCCAACCAAACAAGGCCAATCATACCTGGGAATCATACAAAACATGGGAATCCAATCCAAAGTAGTTATAAATACCGTCAAGTTATATACAAAATAATCTTATGCCAAAACATCAGACATGCCTATAAGATTTTCTGTATACCAAACATCAAAGGGGCAATACACATAATAAAAGAAATCTCAAAACAATATATAGACAACTATTAATAGGAGCACCTTTGAAGCTTCACACATGTAGGTATCAAAAATCTGCTTAAAACTGTCCCATGATTCTTCTGAGAAAAACTGGTGAGCTTTAACTGCACTAAAAACCATTATACGTGTATGGTATTATAGGAAAAACAAAAGTATGATCCGACATAATCGCAAAGTTAAAACAAAACAGCTCAAACACTTAAATTATCAAAAGACTTGGGAAATGGAGAGAATTGAACTCTCAGCTTCTAGAGCAACAGTTTTCTAAACTGTCTGTCAAGCCTTTTGACAACACTCCCATTGAAAAAAAAAAAAAAAGGATTATATAGTGGGTTGCCATGTCGCCAACAAAGCTGACAATAGCATTACCCATAATCCTCCTTTTTATCAACAGATAATAACAGAAATATCTATGAATCATAAGATACTTAGGTACCTGAAATCATAATCGGGATATATGTGATACAGAGTAAGAACCAGGTAAACCAATGTCTTTCGGCTGGAATAAAAGAACAAAAAATGAAAACATTTAAAAGAGACTTCAGAGCTGATTTTCACTTTCCTGAACCTATCTAGATAATAGAGGCCACCTGGTTCTGGTTAATAAGGTTTGATCCGGAGAGGATGAATCAGTGTCAGATGATTTCCCAAGATAATCAAGTATCTGAAATTGAAAAGATTGAAATGATAATAGTCCATTGAAGGGCCTATTCCATGTTTCAACATCCAAGACATTTTAACTTCAAAAGTTCTTTTCTTCCCAACGCAAGAAAAAATAACTGATTTATATCCTATCACTTCTGTACTATAATATAATAAGTTAATATATGTATTCATAAAAAAAAAAAACCATTAAGTCAGGTTTTGTGCTTGTGCATACTATTTTTTTTATTTTTTGCTTTTCGCATGATGCAAGTGAGATTTTCTAGCAATCATTCGATGTGAGCACAATTCGCTCAGATAGGAAAACATGCAATTAGCACAAAATAAAATTTATCGCACTGAATTAATTACATCATACTTCTACTCTTAACATACTCAAAACAGCTTATAGAAAAAAAGAAAAAAAAATCGAGTGAAATGAGAGATGCAATATTTATGCCATCAATCTACCTCGGTCTCCAAACTGATGGAGAGTTTTTTATCCGTTCCAGCATGTTTGCCTATGAAGAAAGAAAAGTTGATAACTATTACCCCAACCAAATGCAAACAATGAGTAAGAATTCACTTGTTACTCCTTACAACTATAAGCTTCAAGGCATCCTTTGATAGTACGTTCCCCCATGTTCAAATTATCCAAAAAATCATTAAGCCTGAAAATGTTATTACAACAACTATTATACACCAAAAGTATGCAACAAAATCCCTCAAATTTATTCAAATTCGTTTCAAGTTATAATTACCTATCTAAAGCGGCGCACTCCAAGAACTTCATGACGAATTGATCGATAATTCCAATTTCACCGATTAGAATTGAAGCGAAAGCCCTTGTTCCCGTAAACTTGACACTCCCTGCAATGTTGTAGAAATAAGAGATTGCGAACATATCTTAAAACAATTAATGTCGTTGAAGCATTAGAAATGTGCGAAACAGAGAACTACCAAAAACGTTAAATCCGTACAGGAGGTCAAAGTCAAAAGTTAGAAATTCAAAGCATCTTAGGATGAAATAAATCTGAACAAAGATTGGAACAAGAAAGACAAAAACTGAGGTACCGGAGACGGGGAAGACGATAATTGTTTGGTTTGACGATGCTTTAGATATATCACCTGCCAAATTCGTATGTTAGGGTTTGAAAATCTTGGCATAGGGAAAGTATTTAGAAGCTGTGAAATTGGAATATTCGAATTTTGATTTGGAGATTTGAGATGTGGATGAGATCGAGCCATCTCGGGAAATAAAATCTTGTGGTAGGTACGTTAGGTGAGAGAGCTAACAATAATGGGTCATGATAAGACAAATTCCCGGCCCATTATAGAGTGTTTTCTTCCTGCACCCTGTATAAATAAATTTTTCATTTTATTCTTCTTAGATTGTGTACTTTAAAAATCAAAAGTAAATTTCTAAATTATTTAATTTTTATATTGTATAATTTGGAAGTCATTTTTAATTTTCTAATTGCATAATCTAAAAATATTTTGAACTCAGAATTTAAAAAATGTAAAACAGAAATATTTTATACGGAAATGCAAGAAATAAATATATGAAAAGGTAAGAAGAAGCTATCTGAGGATAGGTGGAACAGATGAACCTTTGGGCTGGACCATTTTATAGGGTAACTGAAACCCATAAAACTTGTCTCTCTAACTGAAAAAATCAAATAATCTATAATTGATTTGTATATATTTTATCATTATAGTTATTGTTTTAGATAATTATATTAATGTTATATATATTTATAGTTATTAGTTTTGTTTTGTCAATTTTATAATATTTACTGTTTTTTCGTCCTCTAATAACCAAAAAATAAACATATTGATATAAAGCTGGGTTAAAATTTGCCATCCAATTAATTTCCTTTAATTTCTTCTATTAATGATCCGATTAATCATAGTACCTGTGGTGTATGGGGATGGTGAGGCGGAAGGGATGATTGGGTAGAGAGAGAAACTGATGGATAGAGAGAGAGATTGGTCGGGGGTGAGGGACACTGAGCGGGAACATCACAAACCACACAGCATGCAGTAGCAGGCAGATCATGGGGACGATAATTTCGGAGGCACGTGCGACAGTTACGCTTAGTGGGCGAGATATCAGGGATTATGGGTCGACGGTTGCGGATAGTTAGCAGTCCAGAGTTATGATTTGGGCCTATAAATACAAGAATAGTTAGCCATGTAAACCACTTTTGATCTAATCACTTTCACCTTGAATATTATAGTGACCTTGCTGACTTGAGCGTCAGAGTGCTAACGTGCAGGTCGCACCCGTTCAGGCGTGAAAGGAGATCGATCGGCGTATCTTGTTTGTACAATCGATTCGAGTTCTGTCTTGAAACCTACATCCGAAACAGTACCCCTATTTTTGGTCCCTTCAAACGTCTATTGGTGTGTTGGTGACACGTGAACACAAGGAAAAATCTAAACATTAGAAACAATCATGACAATACAAATTTAATTACCAAACAAAAACCACAATTCCATATTTAAATCTATAGATACAGGTAAAAGATAAATAATCGTATTTATTGTATATTTAATATTATTACATTCAAGTTCTGTACCGACAACTTGCTGACTTTAATATCGACATATACTTATAAAGAGTGGAACATACAATATTTTAAAGATCAACAAAAAAAACTTCCGAAAATTCCAATACAAAAACTGCAAAATAAACATTTCACCACGGAGAAGCTTAAGCCATAAGATTCTGAAAAACAATAAAGTAAATCATCATTAAACACTTAGTTGACATTAGAATCTTTAATAATAAGAAAAATCAATGGAAGGCTGCAATTGGAAGAAAATAATCACATTGTCATTGAAGTTGTGAGAAAGTCTATCAAATCAAAGTAGTAGCAATTACTTAAGAACCATAAATGTAAAATTGAAAATAACATCGACAGTGTGATAAAGGTGTACTCTCAAATTGCAATGAGCAATACCAATAATGGAAATTAAAAGAAAAATACGTGTCATACTTTTGTGGTTGAGATTATTATAATCCGTCTAAAACCATTATCCTCTCAACTATTTTTTTAACCGAGTTAATTATAGCTAACATTTTATATCTCTACTAAAAATTTAATAGATTTATCTTGTTTCTTTGTTTATCTATTGTCATTTTAAAAGTGGATTAACATTGACATTACAAATTGGGATAAAATAACGTATTAAGTCAAAGGATATCTAAAAATGTGAAAGCACATTGTGCTTCAATTAGATTGAGACATCCAAGAAATAATATGGTATTTTCAATTCAAATAAGAGAGTTAGGCCAAAAAAAGAATTATGATATCACAATACTATTTCAAGATTAAGAAAAATGAAAATTATTATGGAATGACGGTAATGGTTTTTTATTCAAATTGAGTTTATATTGATGATTAATCTCATTTTGGTCAAAGTTACCATTTTAACACCTATTAACTTTTATTTAATATTAATTGGTGATCTACCTTCTTAAAAAACTACAAGTTATAATAATATCAATTAATCATTTATGTAATATTATATATATATATATATATATATATATATATATAATACATTTGATGATTAGTTTTAATGTATATTACTATGATTAATATTTTTATTAATAGCTGAAAAATTATATGATATGTTAATGATTAATTAATTTGTTTATTTTAAAAAATAAAATACAAAAAGTTTTATAGAATATGAATTTAAGTCTTATACATTAATAATTAAAATCATAATTACGGAATTTCTTACAAAATATTTAACGTTTGGTATCAAACTTCGTAACAGAGGTAACAGAGGAAACAGAGTGATTCAAGGTTTGGTGTCTGAGAGAAGTGCTTCCGCCATCTCTGATCCGAAACAAAGAAAAGCTTATGGAAACGTAATTCTCACCCTTTTCTGGTTCATCTTTCCCTTCCCAACAACACCCATCAAATTCAATCTAACATACACAACCACTCACAGCTAAACCCTTCTCTCTCACACAATAAACAGTAACAAGAAAGAAAACTGTTCCAGTAATAACAGATCCATTTCTCTCTCCACCTCACCTTCTAAAAGCTCGCCTTTTCTTCAATTCTCTCAAAACCCTAATCCTCTCAGCCCTCTGATCCACACCATTTTCCATGTCTGGGACGTATTTACATTTGGGTCTGTTTCTGTGCATACTTTTTGTGTGCTGTTCAGCGACTTCGTCTTCTTCCTTCGCGTCTCGCCGTTCAATCCTTCGAGAGGTCAAGAACGCTGTTAATCATCCCGATTATGCCATTGAACTGAACGGCACGAATTTCGATGCCGTTCTCAAGGAAACTCCTGCTACTTTTGCCGTTGTAGAATTCTTTGCCCATTGGTTAGTTTTTGCAGTTTGTATTAAGTCGTTGTGTTTTATGTGTTTCTAGTCGGGGAATCGTGTGTAATCTCTTTTGGGTGTTAAAAAGTTTGGGCTTTTATGGATTTTACTTCGAGGGTGAGAGTTTCTTTATTTTTTTTATTTTTTGTTTTGGATGATAGACTCCGTGGTTTGATCTGAAAAGTGGATCTGTAGTAACAGTTGCGAGGTGATAGTATGGGTTCATGACAAATTAATGGAAGGGTTTTGGAAATTTTAATTGATTGGTTTGTTGAGTTTGCTTTTTACAGTAGATTGGTTTTTTCAACGGGTACTTCTAGTCTAGTTAAGGTAATCGATGCCATCGGTAGTAAAGGGTTAAAAAAAGCACAATACAGTGTGGTATATTATCAAGTCTTCACTTGAAAATTGTCGTTATCTTCTGTTCACTTCACTCTGTTCCCTCCTGGCAGACCTCTTTGAGTAATATCCTCAACAAAAACTTATAGGAGAAGAAAATAAGATGAATCACATGGTCTAAAATTTATAATTAATCTGGTTCATGTTTGATCAAACATTATTTCTGGGAAATATGCCATATTTTTCAAAATCTCTCTTTGAAATCTGTCAAACCTCAACTTTTTCAACATCTTTTTTGTTCAACTTCTCTATGGGAAAATATTAATGGTAGGGTTGTTGTGAAGCAAGCGCAGCCAGTTATGATGAAGTAGATACCAAGTGTAACATATGTCATATACATGCTTTACAAAACTAGCTCAGTATTTTTTTTATTGATCAATTTTTGTTTACTTATATTTGCTTAATTACTTATATTCGTGCAGCAAACTTCTGAAGTGATATTGGCGTTCACATTCAAGAAATGTTTGAGAATAAAGTCATTTTTAGTTATAGTTTTAAATATCTATTCTTATTGTCAGATAATTGGATTATTTTAAACATGCGGATTAGTTTTTACCATTTTATATGTTCCCTCTCTTCCATCTTTAAGAATGAAATATGAGGACAAGAAATTCTCATTTTCTGTTTTGTCCCTTTCTTTGTCAGGTGCCCTGCATGTAGGAATTATAAGGTATTGTTTGCTAAAAAGTGTATTTAGCTTTTTGTTAGTTTTCTGTTACAATTTAACGCATCATGGTATCTCACTGAAATTTTAATGTAGCCACACTACGAAAAGGTCGCCAGATTATTTAATGGACCTGACGCAGTGCATCCAGGAATCATATTAATGACAAGGGTAGATTGTGCATCAAAGGTGCGTGCACCTTATCTTGCATTCTTAATAAGGCCAAGGTGATATTTAGTGCTTATATCTTATACTGAACATGCCTGGCAATTGGTACCTCTATTTTCATTTTTTTGGCAGCACAGATAAATACTAAACTATGCGATAAGTTTTCTGTTGGTCATTATCCTATGCTTTTTTGGAGCTCTCCTTCTAAATTTGTTGGTGGTGGTTGGGATCCTAAACAAGATAAAAATGATATACGTGTGATTGATGATGCACGCACTGCTGACCGGTTACTTAGTTGGATCAACAAGCAATTAGGCAGGTATGAGGCATAATAAACTCATTGTTGATAATTATATTATGGTAGGTAAATATTTTATCTAAGCAAGATGATGATAGAAGAATCTTTTATTAAAGCCAGATGCTGTATATGAATTGGAATATCAACTGAGTAGACATATAATGATTACAAACTGGGCACTAGGCAGTATGGAAAAATTTAAGTTGTAACTGCTGGAGTCTAAAATTGTGGAGTTAAATCTGATGGATGCTGAAATTTGTCATAATATAATTTTGCTTTAATCTGATGGAAGTTGTATGTGCAATGTTCATGATGTTGCAGTTCGTTTGGCCTGGATGATCAGAAATTTCAAAATGAGCTTCTTTCATCCAATGTCTCAGATCCTGGACAGGTCCATTTCTTCACGCACCTACATGTTTGATTTCCTTCCGTTTTATATTTGAAGATATTAATGTTTATGGTATTCATGACTTGGAAAGATTGCCAGAGCTATCTATGATGTAGAAGAGGCAACTTCTACAGCTTTTGACATCATCTTAGAGCACAAGGTAGATTATCTATTTTCCTTTATTGCTCCTTTTGTGCTTATTGGTTTGGGTGATACTACAAATGCTTTATGTTTGGCAGATGATAAAACCAGAAACTCGTGCTTCACTCATTAAGTTCCTTCAGCTTTTGGCAGCTCATCATCCTTCTAGGAGGCAAGACAAAGCTTTTACTGATATGCATGATCCTTTCTTTGCTCAGTGTTTAGTGTCAAAATTCATGTTCTGGATTTCTTTTCAGATGCCGGAAGGGTACTGCTGAATTTCTTGTGAGCTTCGATGACTTGTACCCAACAGATTTTTGGTCAACTAAGCAGGAAGATGATAATAGTTCAATTAGGAACTTCAAGATTTGTGGGAAAGATGTGCCTCGCGGATACTGGGTAGGATCTCAATACTTGTATTACACCTTTTACACATTTCTGTAATTGATGAATATTTTAATCCTTTTTTAAAAGTTATCACATTACGTTAATTGTAGTTTAATTATTAATTATTAATGGTTGTTGGATCTCATTATTTATTGCTAAGAAGTATCTGCAAGCATGCTTTATATTTTTGAGAAAAGAATGTTTTTTAATGTCAATGGGCAATTCTATTTGGTATACTTGTCTGTCACATGCTTTGTCCTCAGGGCTTTCCTATACAAAGATTGGGCTTGATAAGCATTGCTTTCACTATTTGTTAAGCACTCATACATGGGTAAAGGGCCAAAGTGGAATTTTCGTTGGCAAGTGTGGGGGAAGATTGGGGTTTGGGGGGTTTGGAAGGACGAGAGCTAGGCAATCCTCTTGTTGGTTGTGAGTGGCTATTGCAGTGTTGTCACATTCAGTGAAGTTTTCCTTCTCTGGTGCTCTATATGCTTTTCATATTACCCTGTAATCAGAGCAATGTTCTTAGTATTTCCTCCCTTAATGTACTGAAAATTCTGTTCCTATCGTCATCCACACAAAAGAGGAAGAGAGAAGGTATGTCTAGGGAGGGACTTCTAAAAAGAAAAGGAAATCAGTAAGCCAAAATGGGTAAAAAAATTACATCGAAAGCGTCCAAAGTCTTTGCATATCAATAGTAAAAATTTTCTTGAGAAACAGTGCTAAGGCCAAAACAGTTTGATATCCAACAGATGTAAGGGACCAATATGGCAAAACTTTCACCTTATTAGATATAGTGGACGCTTATTTTGGTTCTGTTTGGAACACTTTCACCTTTTTTTGTATGACAAATGTAAGGGGAAAAACCCTGGAAAATGTAGGCAGTCATCTCTGTTACACTGAGTAACTGTACAATGGATGCATACGCATCTGTGTCAAACTTCCCCATATGGAAGTTTCTATGGTTATAATGTCAACCCTACAAAAAATCATAGAGCTGTTTTATAGTCTTCTTCAATTGGTGAAAAAAATAGCCTTATTATAGTGTTATTACTTATTTGGTAAATTTGTATTTTCTCTCAAATAGTATGTTCGGTGGGATTTGAAGATCAAGATACATGCATAGTATGTTTGGTATCTTTATTTTATTATAATTCATAATATCGCCTTCATTCATTAAATTTTGAATTCTTAGTTTGAAACATTCCTGATTATTTCTTTTACAGATGTTCTGTCGTGGCAGTAAGAATGAAACTAGAGGATTCAGGTACCGCCATATCTTGTCTAGTTCATTGTATTCAATTAAATATATTCAACTTTCGTATCAACTGCCCTATTTTCATTCAAAAATAAGTTGGTTACCCTTATTTTAAATCTGTAACTATTTTTGTATCCGAAGAAATGTGTATACCAAAGATTGAGACCCATGTAAGAAACCTTACATCATGTGTTGACTGAAAACCATTGATTACAAAGCAGAGTACCTAGGGCTGTCAAAGTGAGTTAACCCAGATCACACGCGTTGACTCATCATGGGTTGAGCTACAAATGAGTAAACTCAACTGACTCAGTTTTTGTTGAGCCATAAATCTTGTAATCCAACTCAATCCACTATAGGTTGATGTGTTAGATAAGTTGACTTCCTTAAGGATACTTTGTTTTTTCCAATTTACTTTATTTATTATAGAACAATCAAAGTGGATTTACTTGACTAATTATTTTTATAGCACTACAATCAAAGTACTCACCTATTTTATTATAAAGATAGTAGTTGAAAATTAAAGTGTCAATCTACATAATTTGGCAAACAAAATAAATTGAACACCCAAACTATTCAAATATTTTTGAACAACATTCTAAATTTTAAAAAATCAAATACTCAACCTAAATAATTAGGAGTAGTAAATAATTATGATAAAAAAATTTACAAAAAAAAAATGGTATAAAATTATAAAGGATTGTTGTTGGTGGGTTACATGTCAACCCACACTTAACTTGGTTCGAACCTGTTTAACTTCAACTTGTGGATCAAGTGAATCAGGTTTAATTTGACCTACATTTGAAAAAACATAATTTTTTTCACTCCAATCTGGTTCAAATCCATTGGTTCACAGGTTTGAACCCATTTTGACATTTTTAACTTCACCAACTGGTTTGACAGAAAACCTGGTCAATGTGTCTGATGTTTTGTTCATTTAATCTTAAGCTTGTTAATTTGACCAGACAAAAACTTGTTTGAACTGTATATGATGTTTACTTATGGTTATTTTATGCTAATTTAAAATTTTGCTTAAGTTTATTTCTTATGGTTTCTTTTTGTTTGTTACGATGAATATTTAAAATATATAAAAATTTGATTATTATTAGTTCAATCACAATCAAACAAAAGAATACCTTTATGGAGTCAATGATTGATACCATTTATAAGATGTCTTCTGCAAACTTTATATACAACTAATGGTTACCCCCTCTTATCTCTGTTGTTCCAGCTGTGGATTATGGGTTCTTCTGCATTCACTCTCTGTGAGGATAGAGGATGGAGAGAGTCAGTTTACATTCAACGCAATATGTGATTTTGTTCACAACTTCTTCATCTGTGAGGAATGCCGACAACACTTTTACAAGATGTGTTCAAGGTAAGGGAATTGAGTATCACTGAAGTTGTTGATCAAATTCAATTTCTTTCTACTCCTGTAATTCGAAATAAATTTTCAGTGTTACTAGTCCTTTCAACACGGCCCGTGAGTTTGCACTCTGGTTGTGGAGTTCCCACAACAAAGTGAACGAAAGATTGATGAAAGAAGAAGCATCACTAGGCACCGCTGACCCCAATTTTCCAAAGACTATTTGGCCACCAAATCAACTTTGCGCTTCCTGTTACAAAGTCCTTGATCAGAAGAGCAACAAAATTGAATGGAACCAAGACGAGGTCTTTAAGTTTTTGACTGATTATTACGGTAAAACACTAGCGTCTCTGTACAAGAACAGGAATATGGACGGAAATGATGGAGCCGAAGGAGCTGGAGAAGATTTAATAGTCGCAACTAATGCAATTGTGGTGCCTGTGGGAGCTGCATTGGCTATTGCTGTTGCTAGCTGTGCCTTTGGAGCACTTGCTTGTTACTGGCGTTCGCAGCAAAAGAGTCGGAAGTATTTTCACCACCTACACTCTTTAAAGAACATTTGATAATTAGGAGGGTAATGAACTCTTTCAAAAATTAACCAATGACTGGGTCCTGAAGAATTAAAAGGGGTGGGTATATGGAGAGAGATAGAGTGAGATATTGTTTTGAAGTTATTGAGATTCTCATATATTACTTCTTTTTCTTTGCATAATGTTTCAGGCCTAGGAGAACGTGGAAGTAGGAATTGTAGACAAGTAAACTTCAAGGCATGTGAGGTGCGTAGCAGCCTTCATAGGCATCCAATTCATGGTCTTACTCCAAAGAGTCTTGCCAACTTCCTTTTTGAATGCTTCATCAATAGAATGTACAGAATACAATTCTTGCTCTGGACACCATTACTGATTTGTGCTATTTTCTTTCACCTTTTTTTTTTTGGCCTTGAGTCACATCATCTACTATACAACCTAGGATTTTGGGGGGAAAGGAGCACGCGACATGTAACATTTTTGCTTTGTAATTTGGTGTTATTTTTTCAATATCAAAGTAACTGTATAAGCTAAAAGGCCTGACTTACATAGTACGGTTTCACGTTTACCAAACATTTGAATGAAATCAAAGTCTAAAATCATTTAAAGGTCTTCATGGTTCGGTTGAGCTTTTATTTTTATCAGTTTCCTTGTTAAATTATCTTTGATTAAATCCATTCTAGTTATATTAATCTCCAACAAGGTAATTGTCTGCGAATGATTGTTATTATTAAGATTTTAAGTTTCATCCTCCAGAATAATTCTTGTAATAAAATTTAAGTTAGATGGACTGTACTTTTCCTCTATTTTCTTTACACTCAGTCAAACATGCCACATAAACAACGAATTACGAATTGTACTTCTGCCATTGTAAAGATCCATTCAACTGTATATGTTATCCAATAGCAAATTTTAAAATATCAAACAGAAATTTTATTAAAGCCCGTTTTGTAAATATGGGATAAAAATAATGAAAATAGGAGGACTGACTGGCAATAAACAGTGGGAATTGGTTGGTTGTGTATTATTGGTTCAAGCATTCATCCTATCCATCCAAGTGCAATTAAAGCTACACCTTCAATGCTGCTCCTGTAACTGAATCATAGACAGTTGTCAACTTAGATTACCAGAAGCAGTCATTCGTTTGGCTTAAGAATCATATTGTGAAGTGGTTATTATTGTTTGGTTACGAAGGACTGAAGAAAAAATGAAAGCATACCAGGTAGCAATGACCGATTAAGACTTGAGTTTGACTATACAAGGAAAATCAATAGAACAATTGAAAAGGAGTGCGGCGCACATATCAAGACCCTGGATCATGAGTTTCAACTACTGACTAACAAGGATGCCATGGGAATATTACTGCATATACAAAGTCATTTTCTATGGCTTTTCATTAATTAATAATCTGCCCATTACAAATAACATGAAACTCAAGATGATAGACAAAACTAACATCCTATAATGAAATTAATGCCCCCAAAAGTACCTACCGATCTTTGATTGCAGTATACACATGCCATGCGTTTTTTTATATCTAACCATTTAATTTTTCTCTATAATTATAAATTTCTATCTGTACATCTGAACAATTCCAATCGGTAAATAAACAGTAATTTAAATGTATAACTTGCTGTTTCCAAGACTTCCCGAAGAGTAGCTATAGCAGAGGGACTAGGTAACACAAGTGGCATGCAATGCCTCCTTATGAGCTACGAACATCTGAATTTCAGTGTCCCCATCCTAAGCAAACTCCAGGTTCTCAAGAAACTTGTCTCCATCTAATTTACATGAAAAAAAATCAGAAGAAAAAGTGCAGCATCTTAAACCAGTAGCTTTTCATCCTTCAATTACTTCAAGTGGTTACCGGCTAAACTATTTTTACAGTACATGTATGATATGAGGCTGAGGCTGAGGCTGCAAATCTGCTTGCTCGCTTTCATCGTCAGATGAAATGGCCAAGGCATTAAGATGCTCCTTACAGTTACAACAAGCAAAAATATCAGAGACTTCATTCTATGCAAACATATGATTCATGTGATATAGTAAAGCATGGGAAAGAGACAAGAGGTTGATCCATGGCAGAGACTTACTCGATGCTGTCTCCGATGGCGCTGGATTAATGCCACTGCTCTAACCATGAAGTATATTGGAAGAACAACTCCCACAGTCCGAAACAACAACAGCTATAAAAACTCCATTAAATTGAATAAACCCTGGTAAGTACGAGCACGATGTATGCACTTGTTAATATTACAAGTTGAGCTACGCAAAACGTACCAAAAAGAGTGGGAAATAATACTCCTTATTTCCACTAATTACAAGGGGAAGTGTGTGTCTTAAAATCAGAAGAAGCATGAACTGCACAAGAGAAACAGAAATTGGAAATGTCAAAATCAGTAGGAGTAAGAGCATAAGTGGCATACATGCATAAAAGAGACAAGAGATATTACAATGACAACAATCGAACGACAGCAAATCACACTTCCTGTAACAGAGGCTGAATACTGATCATAGTTAGAAGTGTTAACGTTTTGATCAGTGGGGACCATGCTAACCAAATGTGTACTATTCAAGTCTCTTCTTGAAATCTCCCAATTCCCCCTGACATAAACATCGTGGGAGCACATTAGAAAATGAAAATATGAAAACAAGAATCACAGATTAACTTGTGGGGGGGGGGGGAGAGTAAGAATTTTTTACGTGAACGGTACCTGAAACTCATTGGAATACGTCCAAACTGAAATAGTGGTGGAGGAGCAGTATAACCTGGCCTGAATTGCTGAATTCACAATGTAGGGAAATCACCGATTAAAAATATAAACCAAGTTAATCATTTGTCAGGCTTGAATTGCTGAAATTTACAACATAGACAAAATAGCCAATCAACCAAAATCAGGTGAAAGATATGACATCGAACAACACGTGAAACCCAAATAATTGAGACGATGCCAAGTATGCAGAAAGAGTGTGAGAATCGGGGATGAGAACAAATTTAAGTTTACCTGGTGGCATATCTCACAGGTGGTGTCACCCTTCTCATTACACCATCGTTGTATACATCTACGGTGAGCGTACTGCAAAAAAATCAATAGCAGCCTATAATGTTCGTATGAGCTAAATAAAAATTTGATCACTAAATCCAGAAATTACTCCTTGTGAGCTGTGTTCATACAAAGCAATGCCTCTATTAATGCAACCGTGTCACTGAATTACAAGCACACAAATAACTTTTAGAATTTATAAATAATAAACCAGTTAAAATCACTAAATTTAGTTTTCATCACAACAGATTTGGTTTTCCATTAAATTTTGAAACGCAGACACCATGAATTCTCGTTACAAATGACAACACAAATTAAAATACTCAATCATTTCACCTATCAAAGCATTGATTATGAATATACTAGAAAATTAACTAACCTTCAAACTACCACAACAAGAGCAGGGTGTCTCCATATTGGTATCTTCATCGTCATCATGACATATCCTGCATTCTACCAGCTTCCCGGGAAATTTTATATCATCCAGACCCACTTTCATCAAATTGAGATCAATTTTCACGTCATTCACTGCTGAGGATGCAGCCAACATAGACTTATTCCTGCTTTCAATTGCAGCTTCTAATGTGGATTCAGTAAGCAATCGATCGACCAGTAATTCAAAGTGATCCCCCATCTTTAATACCAAAACTGAATGCTACACTCCAAGGAAATTCTAGATTGTTTGTCCAAACAACCTCTAGACCATGTAACTTTGCTTCAGAAATTCTGGAAATGAAACCCACATGCAAGTAAAGAAACCAAAAAAAAAAAAATGCATATCAGCAACATCGAGAAGCATATTTAGAAAAGGTCAAATTTTCCGTTTGGGTGCTCATAAAATTGGGGAATTTTATCTTCATGTCGATATTCCCAGTTAGCTGGACCCCACATAATGCTTGTTGAAACAGGGGGTCAATATCATAAACACAAAGGTCCAAAAGCGGAACAAACACACCCCCTCCACAACAACAAATATATTTCTTTTTTGAAAAAAAAAACAAAGTTAATCGAATCTAAGAAACTGTTATAAACATCAACAAAAATGATAAATTAAACTGAATCATTAATTTCAAAATTCTGTGTCAGAAAACAAGGAATTTGCATTTACAATGAGAAACACAGCAACTGAAAAAAAGGGTGCACCCCCAGAACCCATTAAGTCCCAGTGAGAGGAAAAACATTAGACAGAAAAGAAAAGTAGCGAAAAAAAAAAAGTTAAGGGGGAAAGAGGAGACATACCCAAATGAAAAAAACGAAACAATAGAACAAAAAGCAAGCACCTTTACGCAGAGAATGACTTAAAAAGAGAAAAGAAGCATCGAAATTGAAAAAAAAGAAGGGTGGAAAGGAAATGGGAATCTTACAAGAAGGGGATCGCATTTTGTTGAAGCTAAGAAAGCTTTTTGAAACCTTTTTTGCATTTATTTGCAGAGAACTGGCGATAAAAAAAGAAGGGGGAAAGTTGTCCTTCTACAGACTTGAGGGAAAGAAGAGGTTTGAGAATGAAGCAAGAGATTGAGTGTGGCTGATGTGTAAGGCAAATACAATGACAGATGCGAATTTTGATAGTTTCCTTTGTTATGTTGTCTGAAGAATGGTCTTATTTATAAGAATGAATGTTGATTGCGAGAGAAGAGGTTGGGACCGCCATGAATATGATTCTACTTTTGCTTCCTTATTTCACCACCGTTCTTGTTAATGTCATTTTTCTTCTGTTTCTTCCTCTTCTTTTTTTATCCCAATTTTTCTCTCTCCTTCGTCCTTTCTCTAACTAACTACCTCACCCATGGGCTTGGTGTGCCACCAACGTGTCCCAACTAAATAATAATAATAAATAAAAATTAAAAAAAAATATTTAGTTTTACTTAGATATTTTGTGTTAATTTTTTAATCTAAATTATAGATTTCTGGAGAAATAATTCGAAGCTAAATTATACAGTTCACTGCAAATATTGCCTTCTTTTATTATGTTAAAGCCGTAATGGTAACTATATTTTATTTTAAATAAAATAAAATTGATTATTTTTTTATAATAATTTTATTTTCAAAATTATATTTTTATCTACAAATTGCGACTTATCTGGATGATTGAACTTCACCCAATGCGGTTTCAATCCAATAACTCACACCATCAGCACTTGATTATTTATAAAAAAAATTATTTAATCAGTTTTTAAATGGTTATTTATATTTGTATATGTATTTAGTGTTTAGTAATCAGTATAATCTCCTTCCCAAATGTCTTGATTAAAGATGTGTTGTGGAATAATTTTTGACCAATCACACATAATCAATGTTTAAATATTATTAAAAAAAATGTTGTCTAAATATCATTATCTTTTTACAGGTTTTAATTTAACATAAATTAAAAAGTCTAAAAACAAAAGATTAATATAATAAATAAATTTTCTATTGTTGATATAACCATTTTTTTTCTAATGTATCGTATGACTGTACTAGAGAATGTCGACGGAATAAAATTACAGTGACAAATGATTCAAATGTTAATATCACTTAACATCATCCAATTAATATTATCGATATTTCACTCAACATTATTTTCGATCAAATTAATTACTGATTTAATCGTATATTTAGAATTTTTTTAATGGAATTATATTTAATTTATAAATCTCATTATTTTAGATGACATGTTTTTAAAAATAAAAAAACAAAAAAATTGTGTGTGAAATTTTATGGACGGCGTTTAATGCATGGTTGGACCCTTCGCTTTCACTCTCTACGTTTCGTAGGAATGAGTTATTTCTTTCACTTTCAGCATAATCAAACAAGCAATTAACCATTTTTTCTTCATCATCTGTTACAATCTTTTATTACACTTTGGTGAAGTAAAAGATTTCTTCATGCAACCACACATTATATTATATACTCTCTTTTTTCTTGTAATTTTATCCCTTCTTTAACATTTTTATACTAATAACAAATTGCTTATTACTTTGTTTGTATAAATCGATGTATACATTTTTCAAAATATTCTAAAAGAAAATTCTTTTGATTATTTTATTATTATGATTTATTTTATGTCGTTATTTTAGATGATATTTAACTGAAATTGCATCAACTGTCATTATATATTTATGTTCGAGAGTTTTATAGACATGACGATGCTATGAGGAAATTTTACCTAACAATTATTTTATCATTTGTATTATCTCATTGCAACTTTTAACAGCCACGTACAATTCTTAAATGGTGTAAATACATGATCTTTCGTTGATGTAAAATTGTAAAAGTTTAAAAAAATGTTTGTTATCATTATATTAAAAAATAATTATCAAATAATTCAAATTAAATAGACAACTGTGAGTTGTCATGTTTTAAAATACAAAATAAAATTAATATACATATGTCAACCATGCACTCTAATAAAGTTGTTCAACTTATTTTTGTTGAGTCCGTTAAACAGTATTTAATGACTTTGATAATAAAATTTTCCCAATAGTATAATATAGTTAAAAACATAAAACGAGCCCTATAATTGTCCCATATTTATTTTTAGAAACTATTAAGAATCATTGTTTACGTAAGCTTTTGTTCATGTATAACAATTTTCACATCAATTTCTCCAATAATAAATTTGAAACTCAATTATGTATATTCACACAAAGACAAAAACTGAATAGATTAGTTGCAAAACGAAAAGAAATCAGACACTTGTTGACACCTACGACGCAGGAAATTAATTTCCTTTTTGACTTGAGACATTTTCCATTTGCATATGCTGTTCAATATATCATTTTCCTCTACCACCAACTCCATCGAGTAAAAATATAAATAACTTTTTCTTATTAATTATGCTCATGTGCTTTATGCTAAATGCCAGTATATAAATGAAATTTTAAGACTGTCACATTAGAATGTGTGAAAATGTTATCATTTCTAATTTTTAGTTAAACTTTCCCTCGATGCAGCTATAAATGTTTTGGTTCCTTTCCCTTAAAAAAAACCATCTTACGTAGTTGAAACAAAATTCAAGTATGAGTCCAAAAATAAAAATGAGAAAATAAAATAGTATATAACAGTGAGAGACTCATTCATTTATTTACTTAAAATTTTTTATAAGAAATAATGTCAATTCTTTATATAATTAAACTTAGATTTTATGGTGTTTGTGTTTCTTTGACGAACTTCCTCTTCGTCCGTTAACAATGTATTAAGTCTGACACTGAATAACATAATTACAAATGTTTTGGTTCCTTTCCCTTAAAAGAAAACCCTCTTGAGAAAAGACCATTGCATGCAAATCAATAAACAAAATTTGGTAGTTGAAATAAAGTAACAGTTAACAGTTGGGAATCCAAGTGTGAGTTAAGTTTTGTAGTATATAAAAGTGAAAGACTCATTAATTCTTATGTGGTTGATCTTAAAATTCATTAATGTTTATATCTCTCCGATGAATCTTCTCATTCGATAGACACAACAGTCAGAGTAAACGGTTTGTCTTGATGATCCAACATTGATATGAATGACGGTACGTACTCGTGGTTTTGAGATTAGAAATTGATTCAGTATTAACAATATTAAATCTGAAATTGAAGAAGATCATAATTATAATTATGATTGGAACATAATTAAGCATTAGGTTAACCCACGGCAATTATGATGTTTGACTGGTTAGGTTGAGAAAGTCTAAGGTATGGAGTTTATTGATATGCATAATGTCAATGTATGCCATTTAATACATGAAGCCTTTATATTTTTAATAGTGAAGGTGCTTGTTCTTCTTCCTGCTCCATTATAATGATGGAGGGGCTATGCAAATCTCCTGCGTACGAAAATCAGATTCCAATTATTGTGTAGGTGAACGACCAAAACTAATTTAGGAGTTTATAAGTGCACGGAAGAATATCAAAGATGGTGCTTCATGCAACTTATTTTGACTTATTTAGAAACTTTTTAGTCAAAACACGAAAAGCCAACATGGCCAGAAACTATACGTGTTTGTTTAATCAATTATTGTCAAGTCATAAGTTAGTAGATTTGTTGATTAGGTTTGTAGATTCAAACTTTTGTGTCGCCATCATTGAAGGAAAAAGGAAACTAAAAATGCCTTATTAATTTAGAGCTATTCTCTTGAAAGTTTAAATCATTCATCAACTGCAACAAACTAACAAGACATATGTCGATATTTGGATATAATTATGAATATCATGCTTCTTATTTCTTGTTACTCGGACACTGACCTTTTACCTTATCATGATTCCTAGTAAATCAAACTATATATGTTCCAGTACAACAAAACAACACTGAGACACTGTTTTATGTAAGCTCTTTTCTCCCTGCACTCCCATAATTTCTAATTACATCCCGCAATTTATAAAATCACCATTTTATCTTTTATAAAGGTGACTTCTGTATCACTTGTTTTGAAATTCTTTTAGAATGAATTTTCGGATGTGGAACAGGATTTCTGGAAAAAAGTTCTATGAAATGCACTGTAGAACAAGTTTTATAAAATAAATTATCTAAAACCAATCATTTAAAATAGATAAAATGAGTTTCTGGAAACAAACTTTTCAGAATATATTAAATTGTTTCAAACTTTAGGAAGGGACAATACATATAAATAATCTATTTTGGGTCAAGTTTTTACACATTTACTTTTAGTACTACTCTAATAAAAATATGAGTAATAATATTATGACACACTTTTACACTCATTTAACACGTAATACAAAGGTAGAATGGTCTAAAAAGTATAAAGTTTTACAGTTTTTCAAGAAAGAAAAGAGTAAAAAGTAAATAAGGATAATATCAAATGAATGTAAACAAATTTAGGTGTGTCAAAGAACCATTTTTCTAAAAATATTACTGATGAAAATATCTTATGTATATATAAACTTACCATAATATCTTGTTTTATTTTATGTAAAACTTTGTTTATATACAAAGTAAGATTTTCAGAATACGATTTCAAAATAATTTTTTTAAAACATGTAATAATATATATTCTAAAATTATTTTTTTTCAGCTTTCCACCAAACCTATTGTTTTACTTTTCCCTTTTTCTTCTTCCACTCAAGGAGTGCAACGACAATGGAGAATGGAGGTGTTTTTCTTCTAACCTAGAATCATTTGAAATTCTTTTTGACATCAATTGCTTGTCACACGGAAAATGATCCTGAAAAATGGAAAAAAACTGAGAACAGAAATTAGAAGATAGCAGATAGAGCAAATAACAGATTCATGTGCAGAATATATTGAAATTTAATTTTGAATTTTGGACATTTTGTCAATTTCATCAAAACACGTGAACATTTTAACTAAAAACTGGAAAACCTTATCTACGAAAAAATGGAAAAAAAAGTACCCACATTACTTAAATGTAAATTGTTTTAAGAAAATCATAATATATATTTTTTAAACTAATTTGTAGTGAATAGTAAAAAGTATCTAATTATATTTTGAAATTATTTTTATATACTAATTACAAATAAGTTAAAGTTATATTTTGAATGTTTTATATCATATATGATGTTACCTGACTGTGGAGAATGTTTCCGGTAAACTCCATTCCAAGAATATTGTGTTTAATATCACAACTTTTATGTTACTTTTATATTATATAATTTAGTTTCAAACATTAACAACTTCAAATATATTTATATTCTATTATGCTTTCATCAATTAAAGAAAACTTAATTTAGTGTTGAGCAACACTTTCACCTTTCAATCGAAATATATTTTTAGATACGAAAATATATTTTTAATCACTTTTTAAGCTGTTGATTTATTATTGTCTATTTCAAATATATATATATATATATATATGATCAAAAAATTATTAAAAAATTATTAAAAAAAATTGTTACCATGTCATAATTTTTTTCAGATAATCATTTACAAAACTATTTTATCAACCACATCCAAAACATATTTTCAAAATCTTATTATGACTTTATAAGAATGAAATAGCTATTACAACTCACAAATAAACATATTTAATGAAATTGTGTTTCTTAGACGTAAGTAATTAACAACTTTAATTACTACAATTTTCTTTTCTTTATGCAATCCACAAGGATGTAAATGTTACATTGTATTACAAAATAGGTTGTTCGAAAACACATTTTAAAAATCATAATTATTATGACATACAAACGAAAACCCAAAATAATAGTAAATATATTTATCAGAGCTAATATTTTAACATATAAATCAGGTACAACAACAATTACAATCATATAACAATCCTACAACAGACCTTAAATTAATAGTCGACATTTAAATCAAACAATTACATATTTACACCTCCCTCATTTACTTCGATTCTATTTTCAAAATAAATTCAACATTATTCATAAATTACTTAAGTTTTTAACATGTTTCGGTAATTACTAAAACTAACAGTCTTATATACTTATACAAATAGACTTTATTTTAATTAGCAACATTAATATTAATTCAATATTCATATATTTAATTTAACTTGCCTAAAAAACTAAAATTTTAAATATCTAACACATAAAATTATTGTTATTAATAAATGCCACTAATTATTATTCTACTAAGTGGGCACTTTTATTATAAACAAATTTCTATTAAATAATCAATTTAATGTTTAACAAATTCTTTTCTAGATAGTAAATAATATAAAAGATATATATGGTCCGTAGTTACATATAATAGAAAAGATTTCTTTTTAATACATTTTATGATATAATAATTTTTTTTTATGTTATCAAACTTTTCATCGTAATATCATATTTATATATTATATATTATTACACAATTAAATTTATATATCTAAATATTATTTATTTAAATATTGTAATAATTAAAAAAAAAGGCGGGCGTCAGACTTTTTAAAATATTGCGCGGCAACGCCACGTTTATGCTTCATAATGGAGTCCTCGCTCGCGCTTCTCTTCTTCATCGCCTGCTTCGTCTTATTCTCTCTCTGCCATGCACTACCGCGCGAAGTTGTATTTGACGCCGCCGATGTTCTCTTGGATTCAGGGTTCGTGTCTATGGCTCTAACACTAGAAGTCGTTGCCGAAAGGCTTCTAGAGCAGTCTCCTTCTGCCACCGTCTTCGCTCCCTCCGATTCCGCGTTCAAGAAATCTGGCCAGCCGTCCCTTGACCTCCTCCGCTTCCACCTCGCGCCGCTCCCGCTCACCCCGTCCAGTCTCCNCCTCCTAAGCGCCGGCGCAAGGATCCCGACAATGCTNNCCGGCCAGTCTCTCACCGTCACAACCTCTCCATCCGATCGCGCAAGCTCCATTAACAACATAAAACTCACGCCATCGCCAATCTACGACGATGGTTTTCTTTTAGTCTACGGCATTNACAGGTTCTTNGATCCTAACTTTCAATTTAACGGTCAAGATCCTAGTTCTGGTTCGAACTCCTCCTGTTCTGCCAAGAACCGCAGCGCTGGTGCTTCCGATTCCTTTATCGGAGCCATCCAAACCCTAAAAAGTGGTGGATACTCCGCTGTGGCTTCGTTTCTTGGAATGCAGCTGTCCGGTGTCGCGGAAATCACCGTGTTCGCTCCGGCGGACGATTCGGTGATGAACCGCATAGGCGATTTCGACCAGTATCCTTCGTTCTTTCGCCGGCACGTCGTACCGTGCCGGTTTCTGTGGAACGATCTCGTGAATTTCGGCGACGGATTTCTGTTGCCGACGTTCTTGGATGGATTCAGCATCAACATCACCCGATCTGACGGTATTTTGATTCTTAACGGAGTTCCGGTGTTCTTTCCTGATCTGTTCTTTAACGACAGGGTCGTGGTTCACGGTGTTAGCGATATTCTGGTGGCACAAGGAAACGCGTTTCCTGATAATGCGCTTGTTCTCGATTATGATAAAAACCTATTTGATCCTTCTGAATTTTAAGACCGTGTAAATTTAGCCACTGCTACCTTTCACTTCCGTGATCGATAGTGTAAAAACCCAGATGCCCTCGTTTTGCATACACGTGTGATGTTGAAAAGGGGATTTTTTTTTTCTATTTTTTTAAATAAAAATTCTTTCAAGTTCTATTTTAAATATCCGATTCTTTAAAGATTTTTGTTTTTATTTAATTTACACTTTCAACGTTCAAGATAACACCAGTTACTTACGGTTACCTAATATTTAATTAATTTATATGCATGCATGGCATTCTTTGTAATGTAGAAATAATGAAAAATATAAATTTTTTAAGTATTAGAATAGTAAATAACTACATTGTACTCTGATTTTAAAATACACAAAAAAAGTGCAGAAAAAAAAAATAATAATTAAATGTCAAATACATAGAAAAAGACAAAAATAATATATTATTTCGAGTTCAATTTTGGTTATTCTTGTATCCAAAAAACTCACTAACATGTTTTAATTTGAAGATGATGATGGAGTATTTATTTTATGGAAGTTGTGCTTTATTTTCTAAATATTTTCGTAATTGAGAGATAATGAACCTTCAATTTTGAAAGTTCTGTATGAATAATTTCCTTTTCTGTCCGTGTGAAAAATTACTTATTTTTTATAATTTAAAATAATTTCTCCAAGAAAGTTATAAATTTATGAATAAAAAAGTTCTCTGTTGTTCTTCTAACAAACAAAATAAAAAAGTCCTCTATATTTTCTTCTAAAACTAATTGCAGGTTTATTAAAGAAGAATTTTTGATGTGAGATATTCAGTGTAGAAGTCAAATAGAAGAAATGAAAGCATGATGATGACGACATATCTAAGTGAATTTCTTCATCACACATGCAAAACAAAAAAGTAGTAGTCTTTGCAATAACAACCACTACGCTAAAAGTGACGGTCGCGAAATTTTACACATCCTCAAAATTCAAAAGGGTCAAACAGGTTTTTCTCCTTTTCTTGAAAGGCATTGCCTTGTGCCACCAGAATATCGCTAACACCGTGAACCACGACCCTGTCGTTAAAGAATATATCAGGAAAGAACACCGGAACTCCGTTAAGAATCAAAACGCCGCCGTCAGATCTGGTGATGTTGATGTTGAATCCATCCAAGAACGTCGGCAACAGAAATCCGTCGCCGAAATTCACGAGATCGTTCCACAGAAACCGGCAAGGTACGACGTGCCGGCGAAAGAACGAAGGATACTGGTTGAAATCGCCTATGCGGTTCATCACCGAATCGTCCGCCGGAGCGAACACAGTGATTCCGCTTTGCTCCGCGACACCGGACAGCTGCATTCCAAGAAACGAAGCCACAGCGGAGTATCCACCACTTTTTAGGGTTTGGATGGCTCCGTCAAAGGAATCGGAAGCACCAGCGCTGCGGTTCTTGGCAGAACAGGAGGAGTTCGAACCAGAACTAGGATCTTGACCGTTAAATTGAAAGTTAGGATCAAAGAACCTGTTAATGCCGTAGACTAAAAGAAAACCATCGTCGTAGATTGGCGATGGCGTGAGTTTTATGTTGTTAATGGAGCTTGCGCGATCGGATGGAGAGGTTGTGACGGTGAGAGACTGGCCGGGAAGCATTGTCGGGATCCTTGCGCCGGCGCTTAGGAGGNGGAGACTGGACGGGGTGAGCGGGAGCGGCGCGAGGTGGAAGCGGAGGAGGTCAAGGGACGGCTGGCCAGATTTCTTGAACGCGGAATCGGAGGGAGCGAAGACGGTGGCAGAAGGAGACTGCTCTAGAAGCCTTTCGGCAACGACTTCTAGTGTTAGGGCCATAGACACGAATCCTGAATCCAAGAGTACATCGGCGGCGTCAAATACGGCTTCGCGCGGTAGTGCATGGCAGAGAGGGGATAAGACTGTGATGAAGAAGAGGAGCGCGAGCGAGGACGCCATTGATGAACCTCGAGATTTGGCGGGATTTTGGAACTTTCTACTATTGAACCCTACGAAGAAGTAGTTACAGAAACACACCATCCAGTACCTTATATGTAAGTTAATTATTAACCTATGAAAATAAAATGCTTTTTATATTATTCTTCTCTGGTTACTTTTGATTACTTTTTACTTGGTTATTTAGTAAGTTAATATGGTTTGTTTATTAGTTAAATAATTTAAATCTAATTTGGGTTAGTGAATTTAACAGTTTAATTTATTAGATTATTTAATTATAAGTTTTTATAAAAAAAAATACATTTTTTTAATTTTAATTTAAATAAATTTCATTTTAAAATGATGTTAAATTTTAATGAAAGAAAACAAAAAATATTATACAATAATGTAATCCAAGCACAGATAAATTTTTAATATTAATAATTTTTATATAACTTATTCATTTATAATATTAAAATCTTGAATATAATTTCAATATTTCCAAAATATATATATATATATATATATATATATATTCAAAGGCCTACACCATGAAAGTGATATGATACCACATTATAGGAAAAGGTAAAATAGTACTAAAATTATTATAGAGAAATTTGGAACAATTTTTCAACAGCTAATTAGAATTAATATATATATTTGAAATTTTATAAAAATCCTCATCTACAATCTTTCGAGAGCTTTAATTGTACAACTAGAGATTGATTCTTCCTTTAGAAAAAAGTTTGATCGATAATACTGAGAATTTAAAATGGTTGAAATTAGTAATGTGGTTCTAGCTTTGTTTGCATGTCACGATGAATCTAAAGCTAAAAACAAAAATGAAATTTCTTTCTTTATATGGACAAAATGTTGTAGTAGACTGGCTTTGCTTTGGCTTTTCTTTTCAAGCTCAGATGCAGCTTCGCAGCACCTTTGTTTCATCCCGATACATAGTAAGGAACTCTAAAACAAAAAACTCTACTTTATCAACTGACTTTTATTTTACAATCTATACATCAGTATTTGCATTTGTCAAGGGTAAATTTGTGGCGGTTTCTGCCAAGGATGACTTCTCAAACACTTCCCCTCTTCGGGGGCGGTTTGCATAGAGTATCCAAAGAACAAGGCAGAGCAGAACACCAACTGAAACGAGGCCAAGTCCTACATTGATAATCTTGAGGTAGTGGTTTAATGGAGGACAGTAGCTTGAAGTAATTTTTGTGAATGCATCTCTCACAAAATTGCAATTCTGAAGGCTAAGTAAAGGTGGAGTGTAATGTTCTAACGCATAGCTTTCATTCACTGCAGCCACTATCTGCAAGTAAATCTCTGGTGTAACCCTGCCAACTGTAGTGCAAATGCCAGATTCAGATACCTCACATTCAAAGTTCTTCCAAACCTGAAAAATTTTAATCAACGAACTAAATTATACTACTTGCAGAAATCGATAATAGAACACGATGTAAAAAAATTATAACTATTGAGATACTACTTTTCATCAGATTTCCTATGGGGCCATGGAAAATAATTAAAATAGTCACAAGTTATGTAAAATGCTTTCATTTGGCATTAAACAAATTATATGACACGCACATGGAGTTCATAGCACTCAAATTTTTTACCACTTCAGCGTTCTACTGAGAATCCAAAGCTTAAAAGAACTAACATTTCTCTCAATAGAAACACACTTGAATTTTTGACCGGAGGGCAGTGAAATAAAGCTTCTAAAAGCCACCAAGTGATGAAGAAAATTACCATTGAGGCATTGGCGGAAGAAACTTCCTGATCTGTACATTGACGCTCTTGAAGCTGAGAGTCAAAAGGGTAGCATAAAGATGGCATTACAGGCCCAGACTGATTGTAGTAGCCAGGACTTCCTTGTGTTATATTTAGGTTTGCAGAATTATAGATGAACTCATTGACAACATTTGCAATGTTGGTGACCACTTGCTTACTTTGGAAGAGTGTTTGGTTTGTGGTACTCTGATCAACACACGGAAGGACATTACTAAGAGCAGATTCGGTGTGTGGATTTGCCACCCATTCTCCCATAGCCATGCAGGTATCAGAAATTGCGCTATAAAAGAAACAGCTTCTTCATATCAGGTTTGGTTGTTAATGTTAGCTTTTGAACATACAGAAATTCCATAACATAAAGATAATTGGTTGTTAATAATTTAAACTAAGATATATTAGATATAATGACTTACTTATTAAGGATCATGAATACTCCACAAAGAATGAATGTGGTAGCAACCAGTAACCATCCAGTGATAACAAATCTGCAAAATATTTTAAGAATTCAGACAAGAACAACATAACAAGGACTAATGTATATGAGGCATGATAAACAAACGTAACACCAATAGACATAGACAAACATAACTTACATGAGGATTGCGTGCTGATATCCAAGGACAGAAAGGACTGCAAAAAAATAAAAATAAGAGTCAGCTATAACCAAGAGCTTGGGAACATAAATATAAAATTAGCTCAATTTCTTCATAACTTTATGATCAAGAAATACCTAGCCCAACAAGAGCCAACAAGAGCATCACAGCTGCTACAACATACAAAGCTAGACGCCTGCAAAATGTACACGGTTTTAGTATCATTCATGGATGGGGTATAACTCTAGAATTAGTTTTATGATTACATACACATCATTGAATACTCTTCGAATTTTTACTGAATTTTCATTTGTCTTCTCAGAAAGTGTGTCTGCTGCAGTATTTAGATCCACATTCAGCTTGTCAATACCATCCATGACATCAGATGGAAGAACAATCCTAGTGACATTGATAGTTTTTGCAAGGGAGAGATACTCTGTGACATTTCTTAGAGTTTGCACTGTATAATCTGACTGATTGACAAAATAATGAAGGGTGTCCAAGGCTTGACCATGAAATTTATCCTGCCCAACAGAAAGGAGGATACATCCAGTCCTGTGTAATTAAAAGAACAGGGTATGTATGTTAGTATCCACACTTGAATTTGTGATGAATAAAACCTAGAGCTGGCAGTATATAGAAATTTTACATGTATTGAGCAAAAAGATATTATCACTAAATTATCATCATCATTTGGTATTTTTTCACTGAAAAGTGAAAACCAAAATAAAACATCATAGCACGTAATTTTGAATTATTGATTATCAATTATGCAAATAGCTTACTACTTTTTTTTTCCGTATCTATGATAAATGGGGAAGAACAAGGACAATTTTGAGGAAATACAGCATCCCACGAAGAAATTAACAAAGGGAGCTTGGAAATAGAGACTTACGCAGCAGCAAAAGTGAATGATATAAGAAGTATAAGACAAATCCTTTGTGAATGATTTGATCCTTTGCCCTTTATGGTAATTGCCCATCCACAACATAGATGAATCACAAGCGCCAAGCCAAACGAGATAAACCACAGGGCAGCAAGGATAAAACCAGCTGCACCAGTGAATCCAACAGACTGCAGTGAAATCAGAAGAATAGATTACTAAAAGATAGAACAAACCGTGTAACTGAACAATAGGCTCCAAACATCAAATTTGACAAAAAAAAAACAAAGGAAACAAAAATGAAAACTAAAGCCCTAGATATAAACTAGTTAAGGAATAGATGTACATCTTCAGCTGTTAACTATACAGTGGTGGCAATGGTCATCATGACTTCAATGTGCAAAGAACTATCACAGTGGTATGTAGGGGTGTAATTGTAGTAAATAATTGAGTTAGTTCAATCAGTCAGTGGTGATATGTTAGTTAGACAGTGAGCAGTTAACTATCTATTTTAATTGTATGCTATATACATTGCAACGCTGTACACGTGATATACAGAAGTGAGAAATAAAATTTTCTGTTCAGCATCTCTTCTTCTTTCTCTTTTCTCTTCTTCCTTCTGTTTTTGGGCGTGTTCTAAAAACAGTAAGAGTCTATTTGAACAAACAACCTATTATGTGATCATTTAATGATCTCTTACTAAATGAGATAGCCATAAATTTCACAAGTATAACGACAAAACTTATTTGATTAAGTTAAAAAAACTTACAGGAGTCATAAATCCAAATAAGCTTCATAAAAACTCTACAAAACTCTCCCCAGGACTACTGTTAAAGAAAACATTACTTTTGCGTATCTACATTTCCTAATGACAATGACATTCAATATAGAAAGACATGTAAACAACCAAACAGATGGAAAGTGGAGAACAATAGGATTCTAGGATGTTCGATGAGAATTGTTAGGCAACATGCAAGAACTCCACTTCTCAACATGGAATTGGCTTTGATCATAAAACAAATCATCCATCCATTTTAAAACACGATGATCAGGGAAGGAAAAACGGCACTTACAGCCCAATAATGCTGATCTGCAATATCCCAACCACCTCGATAGCGTTGGAATCCTCGCAGAATGTCAGGTCTATTGGTCCTGTTTGCCGCCAGAATAAGAACATCCACACCTTTAGGCCCTGGTGCTGGAGCTACCTGAGTGAATTCACTCTTCCATTGACCCAAATTCTCTTCTCCCTCCCCTGAAAAATTGATACAGACAAAAAAAATTAACCAAATCACACGTGCAAGCAAAGCAAAAGCTGATGAAATTAACCAAAACCCCCAATAATCTAAAATGCAAACATTCTAAGGCATCCCAACTTTCCATTTCCCCGATCCTCGCAGACAAAAATTAGGAAATCCAGCATGAAGCAAAAGCTGACACCAATTTTTGATCTTTCATTCCAAGTCTCAATCTTTCCACGATCCACACCCAACCCATTACCGTATTCAGAAGCGAGAACGAAGGAGAAAACCGAACCTATGATAAACTTGACGCGATGCCGAATCGACCCAGTCGGAGAAAAAGCTGAAACCGAGCTGAGAAACAGTGACACGAGGAACAGGAACCCAATGAAGGGAAAAAACTTCATTTTGTTATCTAAAATGACTTCAGAACTCACACTCAACAACTCACGCCGCCATTTTTTATTTCAGAGAAGAACCAAGCAAAAAAATTCCGGCGTCGAAACAAGTAGTGAACACAAATCACAACCTTCATGGGGGAAGGTCAGAATCTCTTAACCCAGGCGCTGAGATTACATCGAATCAAAGAACGGTGCTTGGATTGGGAGATTGAGTGCAAGACAGAGAAAAGAAAATGTGATGATGAGAAAAGGGGCAGAGAGTCACATGGGAATGGTGTGGTGTGTACACACAGATGAATGAATTCTACTACTGACGTTAGTGAGAAAAACAGAAAACGCGGGTGCGCATTTTATCGTTTTATCTACCGTAAATCATGCTTACTTCCATGTAATCCGCGTAAAAGCACTTTATCCTAACTTTTTAAAAAAATTTCCCAAAATAACTAAATTTTAAAAACTAGGGTTGCAACTATAATTTAATCACAAATTTTATAGAATATTAAAATAGTAATAATAATATTCATTCGTGGATGCAGAAAATCCCTTTTTTTTCACTGGCATGTAAAAACAAAAAAGCAATTAATCGAGTTTCCTAAAATAAAAGGAGTGGATTTCCTTAACCGACACTAACTAAAGTCACTTGTTTCGGTGCTGGTGGCGCGCACTGGACACTGATTGGTCTGTTTGACGCGGTCACACTTTTCATTTTAATTTATGTCCCTTTCGTAATGTCATTAAATAAAAGTTGTTAGTTTTTTCTTAGAGGTAATAAACATAGGTAGTTGATCTAGGTTTCGTTTAATTTAGGTATTGAAGTGGAAATAACAGAAGAGTGCAACATGTGCCAGAATGTTGCTGTCAATCTGCCACCAAATGCTTGTAGATCAAACCAATTGTTTCTCATTCATTGTTATTTTTAGCTATATTATTTGCATTAATTATTCTTACTATTAGTATTTAATCAAACAATATTAATATGATTAGGGAAGCTAGGTTAAGATTTGGTGAGAAAAGAATGAGATTAGTTGAAGGGTGGGTCCCAGTTACTTTCGGCTTGGTTTTGCGTGCGAGTGAGTGAGTGGAAGCACGTGACCAAAGCAAAGGGCATGTGGGACCGTTATGCTTTTTCACATGGGATTCGGTGGGCCCATACCCACACTAATTGGGCTTTAATTTAAGACTCTTGCAAGAAGAAGAAAGGTATCATAAACATATCCAATATAAATAATCTTTCTCCTTATGCTTCATGAATGGTACAACCTTCTATTTCAGTTTATTTTATCAGACTGATGTTTTTTTTTTTAATATTAATAAAATAATATGATTTAAATAATGATTTCTTCCCTCCATTCGTTTATTTTTTTTTTCTTAGAAATTGATAGTTTCAATCTCTTATTAATTTTTAGTGACTACTTTTGGCCTCAAAAAATAGGTTACAGGTGATTATATTTTTAATTGTTAAAAGCGTAATCATTTTATTAAAAGAAATAATGCTAACTTTTTTAGAGATTTTAGATTTGGAGAGATTAAAAATTGATTTTTTGTTATTACATATACTTTTTGAAAAAAAATATCTCGCTTGAAATCATGACTTCTACTTTTTCAAATACAATATTAAATGAGAGTGTTGATTGAAATGAAGAATTTGATTTTAAAAGACTACAATAGTCTTCGTTGAAATCATAACTTCTAATTATTTTTGTCTCCGGCTGTACTTTAAAAAAGAAGTCTCTACGTATATTTTTTTTTATCATGAAATCACGGTGTTAATTTTAAAATAAAATAAATTAAAATTGTGTTTAAATATATATTTTTAAAAATTTAAATATTAAAGTAAAGAAACTGTATTTTAATTAGTGACTGCAGCTTTAAGGCTTGAATTAAAACAACTTTTTTAACTATTATCACTAATTCCATTATTACATAACTAATAACATGTTGTAAAAACTATATATATATAATGAGTGAATGTCACAACATCACATAAATAAGTTAATGAAAATTGAAATACACTAAACATAATATTATTATTATCCTCACGATTCAATTTTCACAAAAAATCAAATATCTATCACAAAATGACTTTTGATTTTGTTTTTGAAAAATTCATGTACTAAATAAACTTAGATATTATACACCTGTCATAACTCTCTCAAGAGTTATAACTATAAATTTAAGTATGAAATAAAATTCACTTTAAACTTGATCGATGTAAATTTTTTATATATGTGAGATTTAATCTTTTTTTATACGAAGATACAAATTTATGTATTAAAAAAATATGCTAATTCATAAAATTAAATTATTATCTCTTTACTCTTAAGAATAAAAGTGATATAAATTTAAATATAAATAATAAAAATTATATTAAATAAAATTAAAATTATTAAATGTTAATAAAAATTTACAATGATGATAATATTGTTATAATTATAACTTATTGTTATTATTTATATTAATTTTATTATTATTTATATGAAATGTAAAATAATAATCGATTATTTAAATATATATAGTAACAATAATGAAATCAATTCTTTTTCTTTCATTTTTCTTCATCGTACTTAAATTATATTTTGGTCAAATTTTTAATGTGAACATTCCATCCTTCATATTTTTGTACATTTTGTGAAGATTAATCTTTTATTCATCTCTCCAAATTTGTTCCTGTGTATCTTTCCAAATCATGTGAAAAAACGTCCTTCATCCATGCAAACTTACATTTGTTGACACAGTTGATTCGCGGAAACAAACACTATTTTAGTGAGCGGAGTATTGTGAAGAAACTCTCATATTTCAAATAAAACATTGTTTAAGAATTCTCTATTCTTATCCAACGCCTCAGAGCCAACTTCATTTAGCTCGCCCAATGGAGGATGACTAATCTAAAAACATAGACTCTTTTGAACGAAAATTCTCTCTTATGCTCAACAGTATTAAGGTGTCATTTAGTGAGACTACATGATTTAAAATTTGATATCTTTGTACCATATTAACTTATAAGATTTGAGTTCAACTGTATAAAAGATTGATACCAGACTTTATTCAAAATTTTAAGACAAGAAATTAATGAGTCTTCACTCTTAATATGATATTTTACTTTCTCAATTTTATTCAACGTGAAACTTAAACTCATATTTAGATTTTCAATACTAATATACATCGTAAATCAATTTACTCACTCAAATTATGCAGTTTAACTTAATAAAATAACACAAATAATCATTCCATAAAACAATGTTCATTATCTCAACTATTTATCACAATATCATCATCACACAAATTTGAATGTATAATTTTTTTCTAGTTTCCCTTGTATGATAATAACTTTCATCATAGTCAAGGTTTTGTAACTCAAGAAACACAATTACTCATAACAAAATATCTAAAATAAATATTTAAACAAAACAAAAAATTCAAAGTCAACAAATTCAAAGAATCACTTATCTCAATTGATCTCATTAAAATTAATCACTAAAACCATACAAAACTAAAAAATGAATAATTTTAGAATAAATAGAAACTTACTCTTACTTAAAAATTTAATTAGGTAAAAATGTCTCCTAACTCTTGAACTATATGTGATAAGATTTTAAAATAAATAAACAGTGGAAAAAACTTTTAAAGAAAAGTAGAGGAAAAATTATTAGAAAGAGAAAATAAAAATAAAGAATGAGACTAACTTTATTAAATTTAAATAAAAGTAAAAATAAAAGATTAATTTAAAAACACATTTGTTATTTAAAATAATATCTGAAAAACAATGTTGATATGTTTGTATATTGTTATATTTATTTTAAAATTAAATTAAGCCTGATATATTATATAAGGACAATGATACCTTGATATTATAATTTTTTTACTCTTTTGATACCACTTCTCATTACTTTTTTTTAATATAGAAATATAAAAGTTAACTTTTTGCTAAGATTATTTTACTTTTATAAAGATTGTGAAATGATAATCATATCGTTTTAAAAAATATTTTTCATAGCAATTTTTTTCAAGTTGTATGTACAGTGTCATCTCATTTTCCTATTACGTTATTGTCCCTTTATCAAAGCAAAATTTCTGAGAAAGAAACAATAAAGGAGTCATTTGATACTCCTCTCTGTATAAATGGGAATAACAAAAAGAAAAAGGAGTGATATTTGTAATTCTTACTCAGAGAAAGAAAATTTGGTCTGTGTTTCTGTCTTCGGTCTTCCATGGTGGCACTGTTGCGCATAAGAAGGACCATCATCACCTGCAATAATGCGCATGGGTTTCTGTTATCTCCTCAGTCTTCTCCAAAATCCAAACTTTTCTCAGCATTGCCGCTCCAACTCCAATCCTTAGAGTGGGAACCTCTCACCAAATCCCAACTCAAGACCCTCGTTCTCAACCAGTACGCCCATGGAAGCTTCACCAACCTCATCAAAAACGTCGTCGCTTCACCCCTCGTACTCTTCACCGCATGCCAAAATCTTGCAGCCGCTCCCTTACGACCGGCCTCGCTCCAGGGCCGCTTCAGCATCGAGACCACGTCCCGGGAGCTCCGCGAAAACCGTTTCAACGTGGAAGCATGTTGCGTCACACTAACGCCCTCCAGTAAAACTGCTTCTTCTTTGCCTTTGGTTTTGCCCAATTTGAAGCTCAAAGTTGTGGTTGAGGCCATTCGGATGGTGTTGGAAATCGTGTACGACGAACGCTTCGTCACATTTTGCTACGGTGGCCGCGTCGGAATGGGACGACACACTGCCATAAGGTACTTGAAAAACTCCGTCGAGAACCCTAGTTGGTGGTTCACCGTGAGGTTCAAGCCTCACGGGTTTGAACATTTCCATGTGGAGAAGCTGTGTTCTGTTATTGAACGCAAAGTGAATGATGTCGTTTTCATTGATTTGATAAAGAGGTTGTTTCAATGCAAGGCTTTGGTGATTGAATTGGGTGGGGATTGGCTGGGAAGGGGGCTTCCTCAGGAATGTGGNNTGTGTTCTATTTTGATGAATGTTTACTTTGATGGCTTTGATAAAGAGATTCAAGAGATGCGNCTGCGGGAGAATCGAGAGAATCGGGAATTGGATCCNAAGATGATTGGTTCAGGTTTGGATTCTGATGTGTTTTACAAGCCTGTGAAGGTGTATGCGGTGAGGTACTTGGATGAGATACTTGTTGCCACATCAGGGTCGAAGATGTTGGCCATGGAGTTGAGGACGGCAGTNGTCAAGAGTTTGGAACTTGGTTTGGGTTTACGTGTTGATAAGGTGAATACTGCAATTCATAGCGCTGGGTCGGAGAAGATTGTGTTTCTTGGGATGGAGTTGCAAGCTGTTAGGCCTTCAGTTTTACGCCCACCTATGTCAGAGAAAGCAATCAGAGCACGAAAGAAGTACCTCAGGCAGAAAGAAGTTAGGGCTCTTGAATTGAGAAATGCCAGGGCTAGGAATCGAAGGAATTTGGGTTTAAAGATATTTAGTCATGTTTATAAAAAGATCAAGCAGAGTGATGGATTTAAATTTGATTTTAGTATTGAAAGCGAGGTCCGAGATATTTTTAGATCTTGGGCTGATGAAGTAGTTCAGGAGTTCTTGGGGAACATAGACGAGTGTCAAGAATGGCATCGAAATCTATCTGCTGGTGATTTTCTTAAGTTGAGACACATCAGAAATCAATTGCCACCTGAACTTGTTGATGCTTACGATAAGTTTCAGGAGCAGGTTGATAAACATTTGAATCCTACAAAAGCTAGGAAGGCGATNGAGGAAGAGGAAAGAAGAGTAAAGGAAGAAGAAGAACAAAGTTATTCCAAAGGAACAGTTGAGGATTTGACAAGCCTCTGTATGAAAGTTGAGGCACCAGANATACTCATAAGAAAGGCTGTGAAGTTGGTTGGGTTTACAAATCATATGGGTCGACCAAGGCCAATTGAATTTCTGGTTGCACTTGAGGATACTGATATTATCAAGTGGTATGCTGGCATAGCAAGAAGGTGGCTCGATTATTTCTGCTGCTGCCACAACTTCAAGATGGTCAAAACTGTTGTATCTTATCATTTGAGGTTCTCTTGTATCTTGACTTTAGCAGAGAAGCATGAATCCACCAAGCGTGAAGTGATAAAACATTTTAGCAAAGATTTGAAGGTCTATGATATGAATGNAAATTATGAAGTGCATTTTCCAACAGAAAGAGAGGTTAAGATGATGGGAGATAGAAATCTTTCTGATCCAAAACCAGTCGATGGGGCTTTATCTTTGGCTGTAGTAAGGTTGGCATCCGATGAGCCTCCATCACAATGCATTGCCCATTTCTGTGACAAGACAACCACAATCTTATATCGGGTCTATTTGCTGCACAACAGATTGAATGTGAACTCATCAGAGANAGAAAAANGGGTGNAAGGGATGGGTGTAATTCATGAAAGCCTAAACCGTAAGTGCCTCCCTCTCTGCACCGATCATGTAAATGATTTGTACATGGGGAGAATCACACTTCAAGATATTGACTTTCCTTATTGTGTGGATGTGGACTGACTTTTGCTGCTAATATATATTTACTTCAGTTAGAATCAATGATGAGTCCTTTATACCTTCATCAATTTAAAAAGTTTTGGCATGTTTGCAGTTTGTCCTTCGGTTATTTTGATTCAATATGTTTACCTCCTTATGTGATTCAATTTGCAAGCAGTTCTTGTGGTGGTGAATTGGTTTCAGCATGTGTTTGGAGGAGATAGAGTCTCTCATAGGTTTGCAGCCGGATTGGTGGGGGAAATTGTGGATTGGATTGGTGGAAGGAACTGTGTTGATGGTTAGTGTAACTGTAGGTGTGATGACTGGTGTAGTTGACGTTGGATTTGTGGGGCAAAACTGTTGTAGGCGAGTTGTGTTTATCTTGTAGGAGTTTTCCTGACGAGAACTGTGTTTGTAGTGATAAAATTTTCAAACAGACATTGATTTTTGTGTCCACCAAACATCATGTAGAGTTTCTCAATGTCTTGTTTCGCCAAGAGGGTACTGAGCTGTCTGTGTGTTACGGCGACATGGATCAGGATGCTCTTAAAATCCATGTATCCAGGTTTAGGTCTAGGAAGACCATGTTGATTGTCACCGACATTGCGGCTCATGGCGTTGACATTCCATTGCTTGATAATGTTATCAATTGGGACTTCCCCCAAGCCTAAAATATTTGTCCATCGAGTTGGAAGGGCTGGTCGGACTGGTACTGCATATTCTTTTGTGACTCTTGATGATATGGCCTACCTCTTGGATCTTCATTTGTTTCTTTCAAAACCCATCAAACCTGCTCCCACTAAGAGGAGCTCTTGCAGGATATGGATGGTGTAATGTCTAGATATGACCAGGCAATGGCAAATAGAGAAACCATTTATTGTCGTTTGCCACAAAAAGTCATTGACCTTTTTTCAGACAGTCAGGGAAGTTACTGATACTTCTGCAGAACTGGAATTGTTGCAAAGGACCTGTAAAAATGCTTTTCGTTTATATTCAAAAACAAAACCCTTACCTGCCAAGGAGTCCATCAAAAGAGTAAAGGATTTGCCTCGTGAAGGGCTGCATCCAATGGTCATGAAGGTGTTGGAAACGGGGGAGTTAATAGCACTTGCATTTTCTGAGCATTTGAAGAAGTTTAGGCGAGTGTAAGATTATGTCATGCAGGAATCCTTTCTACTCGTATTCTTTCTGTAGATTCTACAGTTACATTGCTTTAATCACTCAATTTCAGGCCAAAACAAACCATTTTGGAATCTGAAGGAGAAGCTGCTAAATCAAAGCATCAACAGGTGAATTTATTCTTTAAATACATCATCCACATTATGTCAAGTGTAGAATTCCATTTTATGGTCCAATTCCATAATTTCATTGTTTGATTTGGTATGTAGAGTAAAATTGTTGTTGTTCCCCCTCTTCCAGGGATTAAAATCAATGCTTCTCTTGTACGACGTAACATTTTCCATTTCAATATAATTAATGTCATAGCCATTAGTTCAGCATTTATCTTTTGAAGTAAATTTCCCAATCTCCTGTCACATTCTTATTGTTTTACTTTCTATGCCCGTTTCCAAGCACGTTCTTATTTATTTTTTAGATTTGGGTATTTGTATTCATGACTGGGTTTTCATTTATATATATTGAATGTCATTGTCAGTGTTTCATTTATGCTCTGTTATATATCATATTAAAGTTTATGCTCCTTGCGACCAAAATAGCCCCCTTGAAATTAGTTATGATCTCTATATTGTTATCTTTGTACTTTTCCTATACATCGAACGTGATGCTCAATAATTGCAGGGCCCTTCCAGTGGGGCGATGTGATGAAAAGGAAAAGAGCCATTCATGAGAATATTATAAATTTGGTCCACGAAGAACAGCAATCTAAGGATAATAAGGAAAAGATATGTGGCTACTGCTGAAATTTGGATTTGGACAAATCAACCTTCAGTAGAAGGCTGCATGAGTTCTCTCATTTCCAGGATTAAGAATTTTCTGGGCATTTGCATGTAAAATACCCATATATTTGTTGTCTTCTTGAGAAATTGGTATTATTGAAGTTTACTTGACTCTACGAAATATATACGAATCAAAACATTGTTTATGTTATAGTCTTTGTTTTGATGTTTAATCAGAATAAGGATCAAGCTTAGTAAGCATGTAGGTCTTGCTATACTATATTGAGATTACATTGAAAAGCGTATTCATAGCCATAAATTGAATTTACCTTATTGTTTTATATCTCAGTCAAAGCTACAAACTTGTCAACTGTTCCTATATAACATTTAAAACTCCTGATCTCACTTTTGAATCTGTCGCATTTCTGTGTCATGTTTCTCAACCTTCTAGTAGATAGTTGTGTTGTAACTATTGGTTGGTAATGTCAAAGATAATGTATTCTTGTAGGATATTTTTGTTTAATGTAAAAACTAAACGTGAAACTTTATGAATTCTTGTTATACAGGATCTTACCAAAGAGGTCGTAGGAATTTTAAAGGCAGCATTCAATGCCCAATGCTCATGTGCGTCCAGAAATCAAAGATATGGATCAAATTCGAAAGGAAAGGCAGAAAAAGGCCAACAGGACTTCTTATATCAAAAGCAAGTCGAGAAAGGGTAAAAAGTTTGGTAAAAATGGTAAAAGAAAAGGCAAATAGAGTGTCTGAAGCTCCTATATATTTAGTTAGTAAAGGAAAGGTGGCTTCTCATTAAAGAAAGTTTATATTTTGGAGGGGTTTCTTGTTGTATTCTTTTCTTGGTTCGCCATCAAAAGCTTGTTTGTTCTAATTCAAAGTTTTGATTCTTAACACTTGTTTCTGTACATGAATCACACCTGTTCACTTCCTTTTATCTTTTGAAGTTTTCCTTTTGTGCTTTTGGTGTTTTGTTGTAGTTAGGGATAACGATTGAGCGGGTACAGGTACCCGTACTGCTCCTGACTCACTATTTATCTGTATAAATGGGAATAACAAAAAAAAAAAGTGATATTTTATAAATTAGTTTTTGATAAAAGTGTTTGCACAAGTTTTCTTTCTCAGTTGAAATGTTTTTAGAAGAAAAAAGAACTCTTGTTTCTTTCCATTCGTTACTTTTTCATTTTAAATTTAATATTATTATTGTATCAATATAGGCTTATATTTTAAAGTAAAATAGTAGTTAAAATTATAATAAAATATAAGTGGCTGGCTTCTTTTATGTTGATACAAGAACAGATGTAATATTTGAGTACATTTGATGTTTTGTCAGAGTATGGTTAGTTACACCACTTGAATGAACTGAGTTAAAAAGGTTCACAAATCTATGAAATCCAAACAATAAATTAAGATCTTATTGTTAAATTTACTGATAAGAACAAAAGATAAGATTGATATGAATTTATAAAATCACTGCAGAAATTTTTTATTAACAGAAGATATACCACACCACATCATAACCACTCTTAATTATATCATCGGTTTACATAAATTATACTTGAAGGTAAAATAAGGGACTATTCACTTTACACTTGTCCATGTGCATTTGTCTTTTTCTTCGTTTTTTACAACATATTGCATTCTTTCTATTCATTTGAGTAGTCACTCGTAAGAGACTCTGTACTCTCAGCGTTGGTATCAGTGTATCCATGACACTCAAACAAAATCACAGTAACAACACTTCCACTGCTCATCCTCAGCCACAATTCCCTATTTTCACTTTTTATCCATCTCTCTTCATAGAAATAAGTAGAATTTACAATCAATATTGTTTCGGGGTTCTTGACCAGGCTTGTTATACACTTTAGCTCATTGATGGTAGAATCCACTACACTCCCTGGAAACCTTGACAGTAATTAAATACACAGGAAAATACAAATATCTGATTATGGGGATATTTTAACTAATTTCTCAATGTCCCAATTAAAAGCAGAGCTGAAGCGAAGATCTAATTACCTCTAACATCAAAATAAGCATATTTATGATATAAAACCGAACATCCAAACAAAACTGAGCATAATTACCGACAGCAGCATATGAAAAACAACATTAGAGTGTTAATCATTCTTGTATTAACAACATAATAACATTTTTCTGTGTAGTACTTTTCCCTGCCAAAAATGGCCCACCCTGAGGAACATAATTCAACTAAACAGGTGAAAGATGACACAAAGCTGAGAACTATTTCCTATTGATGTCCAATATCTAAAGAAAACAATATGAACATAGTTTGGATAAAATAAATTATCATCATACTGGTGTATCTATTTGCACTTCACTTGTAGCTTCAAGTAACACTAGTAGAGTAGCATGATAACCAATATTTGTAATGTTAACTCTCAAGGGCAAGCATACAACACTTTCACGCGTCAATTGCAATGTGCAACCAAATACGCCACAACATTAACTGTGGCAACTGCCATTATCTTGTCTAACACCATTAGGTCGAAATAAAATTCAATCAGTCCAGTAATTGAATAACCATGAATCAATAAGATGCAATATAATATCAGACATAAATGTAAGCACAAATATATCCTATCTTCGGTCACAGATTGTGTATGCTAGAAATCACAGAACAAGGACCACATGGTAGCTTAGATAGAAGTATTTGCAGCTTGCCCTGGATCTTTCAATGCTTCCAAAGAATACCTGGTTTATCTCAGAATGTCAGCAACCCGATACCAAAAGCCAAAGCACTAACTAAATTCCATTTTCGTGGACATCATTGCATTACTTTATGGCTTGCGTATTCCAATAATGCGTTTCAGAAAAATAACATAAATTTTACTTCATCTAGAATGCGTTTCAGAAAAATAACATAAATTTTACTTCATCTACCTAAGACAAAAGAAGGAAAGCAAATAAGCGAGATCGATTCCAGTTAAGAAAATATCACTCTGAAGAAAAAACAACTAGCTTCCATCTAATGATGTTTTTCTGATGATCAAAATCAATCATTGAAGAATTAGGTTCTGTATATAGAAGTACTGCTAGTTATTAACACAAGAAGTTATGTATACAGTTCAACTCTTTGTTCATGTGGAGAGGGTGAAATCATCATAAGTAGAGAACCAAAATATAGAAAGAACAACTAATCCAACTAATCCTTTTGAAAGTAAAAGAATAGATAACTACATTTCTCTTCAACACTTTAACCCCTACAACCGATTGCTACACAAGTAATACCTGGTTTCATCTGAATCATGTAACCAAACACACATCGACCCAAGCATACTATAAAACAAATAGGCACTGCATATTAATGAATACAGACATGATATATAACAAATAGGCACTAAACTATAATTGTACAATTCAATAATATCAAGTCAAAGGTGGAAAAAAAGAAAAATTGAATTAGATAGATTGAATTTGTTAAACACTGTCAATTCAATAACAAATTGTGGAAAATGATTCAATACCACGCAACAGTCATTGCATGAGATTAATATCCTAATTATCAGCTCCCCAAGAAGTCTCCTCGGTCCCCTCACTTCCTCTCAAAAAAAGCAAACAAAACCACCGAGTATTAATAAACTTTCTCTAACATTTGTATTCAATAACAAAAGGATTTCATTGAACCCCCCATTACCCTGAATAAAAGACTTCACTACTACACCATACAATTAGTTAGAACCCCATGTCAAAGCTCAACCTTGACCAATTAACCTACCTTCATTCTCCTAACCCTCTTCCAAAGCCTCCAAAACTATTTATTCTTCACCGTCAAGCCCAGCTCCCCTGCCACAATAACCGTGGTAGCCATATTTAGAAACATGCCATGCTCCACCACCCCAGCAAGCTGCAGAATTGCGTCACTAGCAACCTTCAAATCCCCAATACTCCTCTTGAAATACAAATCCACAATGAAGTTCCCATTGTCCGTGACATAGGGTTCCTCCTTCTCCCCAAAAGTCCTAAGCTTGGCAACACACCCAGCCTCCTCAAAGAGCTTGCGCAACCTCTCAGCAGTGAACTTCCAACAAAACCGAATAACCTCAACGGGCATGGCCAATCCACTCCCCCCTACATAGTTCACAAGCTTGGACTCATCAACAATGACAATAAACTTCTTGCACGCGCTCTCCACCATCTTCTCCCTAAGGAGGGAGCCACCGCGACCCTTGACAAGGTTGAGAAAGGGGTCAACCTCGTCGGCGCCGTCAATGGCCAGATCGACAACAGGGTGGGAGTCGAGATCGGACAGGGGGATCCCGAGGGAGAGTGCCTGTTCGTGGGTTATCTTGGAGGTGGGTATTCCAACGATGTCTTTGAGCTTGCCCTGGCGGAGAAGCTCGCCGATGCGGTTGACGGCGTGCTTGGCGGTGGAGCCAGTGCCAAGGCCGAGAACCATGCCGGATTCGACGTACTCGACGGCCTTGTAGGCGGCGATCTTCTTGAGGTCATCTTGGGTGAATATGACGGAGGGGGAGCGGGAGGAGGAAGGGAGGAGAAGGCCGGCGTCCATGGCAGCCTTCTCAGTGGCGATGAAATGAGGGTAGGGAATGGCCATCTGAATGAATGAAAAGGCCAAAACTTGCCTAGCCCAGAGGTTTAAACGTGTGGTGCAAAGAGAAAGGAAATTTATAGAGAGAGAAAGAGAGAGATAGGGTTAAAGGGTTAGGGAGGGTTGAGATTGTTTGCATATATATATATAGAGAAAGCAGTTTTGTTCAAACACTGCGTTTTTGTGGTTTGAAGAGAGATTGACGTGTTTCGCGCGGTTAGGGGAAAGAGACACAGAAAGATATTCGACCAAAGTATGCAAGCATGCAGCTTCCGAGGTTTTTTCCAGAGACAAACTTCAAACCTAAATTTTAACTATTTCATCTCTTTATTTACAATTTACCTTTCCAACCAAACAACTAAATAATTTCCTAATGAAAACTTTTATTCCTTTTATCTATTTTTTATATTCTTTATTACTTGAAATTCTATATATTTATATTTAAACTAAAAATATTTGTATGTCTTTTTTTATACACTCGAAAGTTGTTTATTATACTTTCTAATTAGATCTGTAACTGTTTACACGTATGTATATCTAAATTATTCCCTTATCCACAAATCATAAGTATATATTTTAATTAAAAATATATTTCAGAGTCTTTAGGACAGATATTTTTAAGGTTTGAAAATAAATTAAATTAAGTGATATTGTTAAAAACTATTATTATAAAAATCTACACAGTTAGTTTCTTAATCATAGCAATAGCTGTGTAGCAGAAGAATCCACAGATCAGTAGCAATCAATGACTATTATTTGACTTTACATTTCATCCTTAAGATGGCTCCCATTGCTCTTAAAAGATACTAATTTTTAAATTTTATCTGTAGTTCTTAAATAAGCATATTTGACAATGTGACTACCCAATTTTTAGGTTTTTGTTAAAATTTAAAATTTAATATATATGTGTTACTTGAAAAAGTCATTCAGAAAATATTAATATTAATGTGACATGAAGAGAATTTTAAATTTAAAACTTAAAAAAAAAAGTAAAAGATTGAAAGTTATAAAAACAAAAGGGTTAAATATGTTTTTAGTCTCTATACTTTGGGACGATTTTGGTTTTAGTTCCTCTTTCAAATTATAATACAATTTAGTCTTTCAATTTTAGAAAACTCTGGTTTTAATTCTTTTTTACCAAATTTTTTAAACTTTATTTGCTGTTTACATTATAGCATTTTGATTGTTTACACTGTTTGACACATTTTTGCTTCAATGTTAACTGAGAAACGCGTTTGAAACAACAAATAAAGTTAAAAAAAAAATTGGTAAAAAGGACTAAAACCAAAATTTTCTAAAGTTGAAGGACTAAATTATACTATAGTTTAAAAGAGGAACTAAAAACATATTTAACCCTAAAAACAATTAAAAAATTCAAACATATATTTATTTATTTGAAGAAAATAAATAAGTAAACACAGAAAAATAGGAGTTGTGGTCTGTGCCATCAGATAAAATGGGTAAGAGATGAGAGGGTGTCATTTATTAGGAATCTATTATTTTCAGTCTAAAACACTTTCAATGTTCAATGTTCAATGTTCCAAGTCTTAAATTTTAAATTCTCCCATTTCAATGGATTACAACTTGCGAATAAAAGATTGACGGTGACACAATGATTGTGCTAAATCGGATCATATAAAGCTCTTTAAATTTAATTTTGACCTTATCTGTTTAACAATGTGAAATAAAAATAAATAAACTTTTTTTTAGTGATAAACAAAGCGTGAATATTGCTTCTTTTACGAATCTTCGCATATCCCAGTCAAACAATGTTATTAATTAATGTCTTATGTAGTCTAAAAAATCTTCAGCATACAGTTATTTTGTTTTGACCTTTTCTAATTGTATCATTGTAAAAGGTTTATTATTCTGCATCTGTTTTTGGTTGGAATAGATTCTCTGTATTCTTAAGCTATGGTGGCTATGGAAGGACCAAAAGCACACTATGTTTGGTTGATATAACTAGGAGGTGTGCAATTTGGTTTGTCTTTTAAAAGTTACATGTTTTAATAATGTTTTTTTCTTTTATTTTATGTTGCAGGACATCTTCTTTCAATTGGTCAATGATTTTGGTCCGTTCGCTCCTTTGATCCCACTTTCTTCACTCCACTGGGTAGGGCCAGACAATCCCGAATCTTGATTTTTCTGCAATTTGTATTTTCTACTGTGCAGAAATATTCCAATTTGATGAATGTGTGAAAAAGAAAAAGAATTCAAAGAAAATCAGATGAAAATAGAAAATTAAACTGAACTTAATCAGTGACTTTTAAACATTAGTTTTCCTGCACTGTGTCATGTTAGAGAATTTAAATGAAAATTTATAATATCAAAGAAAATATATAAAAATTAATTTTGTAGATAAAATTGTTTTATTAAATTTTTTTTTTTAAAAAAAAAGAAGACATCACATGCAAAAATTGTGAATAAGTTTGTGAAAATCTTAATTAAACAGTTGTGAGATGATAGGCAAAATTCTATTATTATCAAGGCACCGTCACTTTTATTTGGGCCTTGATTTTGAATTGAAGCCCTGTTACAAATATAAAACAAGGATTGAGAAAACAAAGGGTGTTTCTTCTTTGCACCTCCTATAAAATATAAAATTCCCAAAATACCTTCACTTTTTCAATATTATCTGAATTGAATATTTTAGAAGGTAATTTCATATTTGAAAATATATCTGTAATACTAATTCAGAAAGGTATAAAAAAAATATTCCGAAACAAGTCTTTAGATAAGTATTTTCAAACTAAAAATATCTTTCCTAACCTTTATTTTAACTTTTTTTTTTTTATATTTTGAAATGATTGTTCAAAAAATATTTTTGTATCTGAAAATGTCTTTCAAAACACTATCCATTTAAGTATATTAATTTTACATTTTGGAAGGGTTGTTATGTAAGATATTTCTAGATCCAAAATTAATTTTCAAAACAGTCGTTCCAAAATACAAATTTTTTTCTAAACAAGTGTTTCAGAAGATCATTTTTGGATTCTGATTTTTTTTTATACTTTCCATATTGGTTATTTAGAAATTTATTTTCATATCCAAAATATATTCAAAAATATAAAATTAAAAAATAAAGAGAAACTATATTATAAATTCTTAAGGATGTAATGGACATTTTGAAAGTTAGGGGGTTTAGGAAGAAAAAAAAAAGTTTGCAGGAATCCAATTGAAGATTTGTGAAAGAAAGAAGATACACAAAAAAAGTGAAAATTTTATCAACCAAACCACATCAAATCATAAAACACCCTATTTGAGTGAATAAACAATGAGACACCCACATCATCTTATTTTCAATTTAATTACTATGGGTCTATGCAAATGTCACCAATTTTTTTAAGTACAAAAATTAAATAGTATATTGACTTTTACAAAATAAATAAAATAATATTCTTCAAAAAGTTAAAATATTACTATTACCGTGAAGTTAAATACAAAATTATATATTTTACATCATTTTTTTATTATTTTCATTTTATATATTATTTTATTTCACTGTCATATAAAATGAAATCTATAAAAATCAATTTTATAATGTATAAAATTGTCATTTAATTTTTAAATATTAAACTTAAATTATTATATGTTAAATTTTATTTTATAATATTTTTAGTTTTTTTATAACTTTTTTTATAACTTTTTTTTATAATATAATAATGCAGAAATGAGAATTTTTTTCTCATTCTACACATTAAAAAATGCATTTAATTAACTTTAAACATATTTTATTACAACTTATTGTATAATTAAAGTTATTAGTTTTTATAAAATTAAATATGAAATAAAACATATGAAAAAATAATATATATAATATTTTCTATTTAATTAATATAATGAATATTTAATTATAAAATGATATTGATATTTGTCTTCTATTAAAATTTAATATTTTTCAGGAAAAAAAACAGAATAAGAAAAGTAAAGAAAAGGACAAAACTAGTAATTCAATTTTAATATAACCTATAAGATTTTCAGAAGAAAAAATCATAGGAAAACATTGGTAAAACAAGTCAATGTGTCACAGCATGGACTGCTGTTTAGAAGCTTTCATAAAGGAGGAAGGACCTGTTATACAAAAATTTGCCAGAGAAAAAAATCAAATTTATTTTTTCATAAACAAGAATAAACTTATATATATATTAGAAAATATGTAAAAACTCTTATATTGTCCAGACAAATCCAAAGACATCCTAAAACAACTAATATTTTCTACCAAAGAAAAGTTACAATAGGAACAGAGAAGATCTTACAGTCATTATTGCACTTCATAGTAACAAAAGACAACAAGTAAAAGTGTGGCAGAGGAGAATGAATCATGCAAACCATCTCATCGGCTAAGCATTACTAACAGAATGCAATAGCATTGTTGAAATATTCTTACCATGAAAACATCTTCATTAAAAGGAGGTAGTGAGGTTGGCATCTGAAACTTCAACTAATCAACAATCCCCAACCAAATAAGTTAATTTTTGCTTGCAATGTCAATCCTCTTCTCCTCCCTTCTACTTATCAAGAACTTGTAAAGTTTGGAACAAAATGTCGACAGCTTGCTTGATCTCCTTCTCTGTTATGATCAATGGTGGGACAATCCTCACTACATTTCCTTTTCCAGCAGTTAACACTAACAGGCCAGAATTTCGACAAGCATCCACAAAGGGCGTGGCAGGTACATCTAAATCTATTCCTATGATTAGTCCAAGACCACGAATTTCTTTCACATGTGGGTTTCCTCCCAACTTCTGTTTGAGTAGTTCTTTGAAGTACAGACCTTTCTTAGACACAGATGAAAGGAAATCAGGTTTTGATATTTTATCAAAAACAGCAAGAGCAGCACTGCAAACAAGAGGGTTTCCTGCAAAAGTGCTTCCATGATCACCAAAATTTATAGAAGAAGCAACTCTCTCCGTCACCAAAACTGCTCCAATAGGTAGGCCTCCAGCAAGAGGCTTTGCAAGGGTCATCATATCAGGAAAAATGCCATATGTCTGATGAGCCCATAAAGACCCTGTTCTACCTAAACCACATTGAACCTACAAAATTACAAGAAACAAATGATAGGTAATAAAATACTATATAAAACCAAATGCAATACTTAAATTAACTATAATTATACCTCAACATATGACACCTATATTTTGTCACTCTATGAACAACACAAATCGTGTGACAATGTCCATCTTCTCATCATTCAATCAATAATATGGCAAAGATAGACCAACAGACCATTTTTTGGGTCACAATGTCATCAACATATTACACAAAAGTAAAAATCAATGGAATCTGGGCATGTTTCATCAGCAAAGATTAAATATTTTCCAGAACACTAGGCATTACCATTGACAGTAATATATCAATATTAGGTGTACTATACCTCATCAAACACAAGAAGTGCCCCAGCTTCATCACAAGCATTGCGCAAAGACTGTAGAAATTCTTTTGTGGCACTGTAAATTCCACCTTCTCCTTGGATGGGTTCCACAAAAACTGCAGCAATCTTGCCCTGCTTAATTAATTCTGTTGCAGCCTGAGCATTTCCATACTCTAAAAAGGTCACTCCAGGCATTATGGGTTCAAAAGGTGTTCTATATTGTATTTTACTTGTCAAAGCAAGAGAACCCAAGGTTCTCCCATGGAAGGAGTTACTAAAAGCAATGAACTCTGTCGCTGGCTCCTTCCCATTAGTAGTTGTTTGTCTCTGATGTTTTCTTGCAAATTTTATAGCAGCTTCATTTGATTCAGTTCCAGAATTTGAAAAGAACACACGATCAGCAAACGAGGAATCCACAAGACGCTTTGCAAGTTCTACCTGCAACAATTCAAATACAATCATAGAATGCAAAACTGTGCAGAGACACATAATCTGCTTCTACAAGAAATGAAACAAAGTAAAGCATAAGGGAACCACTGTTAAACCATTACAAATAGGTAGATAAAAAATAAAGTTATAATAAAGACATGCCCAATACATTACAACCATATACTTATTAGATAAAACATATACTAAAAGTTATTTTCTTTCCTTTTTATAATGTATGCAATAGCAGAATGAAATAATAAAATCAAATGATCCATGATCATCTTTTCCTTTCCAAAGCACAATAAAGAATGAAATCTCCCGTCCAAATGATCAATGACAAATATTTTTCTATTCTTCTAACAAGTAAAGGATCAAGGGCTTATAATGCCAGGTTAACTGGCATTTATCCACACCTATCAGGGATGGAAGAAATTTGATAATGGGAAACTACAGTACTCTTGATTCTATGAACAGTAGTGTATAAAATTGGAGAGATGTATATTAATCTTTTAACACCCTACGAAGACTAATAACTAAGGATTACTCATAAAGTTCTTTATATGTTGACAACATTATGCACACTTATGTTTCAACGATGACTTGTTTCTCATTTTTATATGTTGGTTTAGTTTCCCTTTCCCTGCTAGAGTTCTAGACAATTCTAATTTATAGAATTACCGAGCACTATATCTAAGGTTTAATGCCTGATAACAACAACTAGGTTTCCCTTCAATTAGTTAATGGTAGAGTATAAAACAAGTAATCAGTCCTGGAAATTAACTTTCTCACAAGTTAAGGTAGATCACTATTAAGAGAATGTAATATCTATAGGAGAGACACGTACTGGAACCAAGGGACAGCTGACAGTCCACAATGATGAACAGTATGTGACACCCCAAAGTTTGTTAGGTGCAGTTGGTGACTCATCCCGCAAGATTGAAGGACTGGAGATAGTATTTATTAGGGAATGAGAGTGGGGAAAAGGGGCAGACAGGGTGATATTCCTCTCTCTCTTCTATGGGCAGTTCTCTTTGAGATCCCTAGTTTCTGTTGCTTCGTATGTAGTCCTAGTGACTATTTCTATTTCAGTACATAAATAACACTTTTGAAAGAAAGTTTCTTCACAGCAATGGAAAACATAAATTGATGAAGTGAATCAATCTTAAACAAAGCACCAGTTGGAATCACAAGAAGATGCGAAACAATTGTACTTTGAACAATGAAGAAATCAAAAAAGACTTGAAGAAACTGGATCCTGGAAGAAAAAGCTCTGGATACCATCTTAGACAATCCGAAAAGAGAGAGAATTGAACATGAATGGAATCTTTTTATTATTGTATCACACTTAAAACCATGAGTACAAGATGTGTTTATAGATGTAGTTTAGCACTGACAGTTGTAGAAAGTAACAAAACAGTTTCCAGGTAAACCTCTAGCTGTACAGAGAAGATAAGTTGTAGAATACATCTGTAAACTATACAGGTTAACTACAGTGTGTATATAACACATACATATGAAGAAATTGATATAACATATAATAACATGCCCAAACCTGAGGGATTGTGTAGAATATATTGCTGGTATGAGTAAGGGTGGCAGCTTGTTCAACAACAGCTTGTAACCAATCTACATCACCGTGCCCCAGCGCATTGACAGCAATCCCAGCACTCAAATCTAAATATTCTTTCCCTTCAACGTCATACAACTTGCAACCTTCTCCCCTCTCAAGTCCCCACCAAAAACTTCCCTTCCATCTCGATCACAGCCTTAATTTTCTCCAATTTTGTATTCTCAGAAGAGTTTGGTGCAGCAACATCAGCATTAAGACACCCACTCACAACATTCCTACCTCTAATCTGAATACCAGGACTTCTTCCAATCAAAGTGCTCTCCCTTGCCAAACTGAAAAATTGCCTGGGTTTGAAACATGTCTGAGAAATTGAATGGTTTGGAAAAATGTAAACTGCATTCATTCTGTTCAGTTAAGGGATAGATTCTTCTACTTATTCCTTTTTGCTGAAACAACAATAAAAATTGTAAGAAATAAAAATATCAGCTTCAAACTAGGTAGTAAAAATCGCGTTTCAACCTGTGAGATTCAAGTCTACGGTCTTCTTCTCCTCCTCCGATCTCGAGTCGCCTGAAAGTAGTTTTCAACTAAGTGAAAACGGCAGAGTCTAGCGATGCAGTCTCTCCCACCGGCGGGGAGAAGCCGACAGACCTTGCGGCGGCACGGCAATGTTACTTGTGGTGTCACTTCTCAGGACAATGTTACTTGTCATCCAAAAATTATTTTTACAGCCAATTTTTTTATTTAATAAGGAGTTAACAAATATTTCAATTTTACATAAATGAAAATAATATAATTTTTGGGAAAATGTTTATAGCAACATAAATGTACACACCTTATTTTTAGGAATTTCATCCTGCATTCTCATACTTTTGTCTTGCACCACATGCTTTTTTTAAAATTCCAACTATATCCATCTTAGAAATTATAATCATGGATGGATCAATCCACATATATTTTAAATAAAATAATTAAAATTTAAAATATTAACTTTACATGTTTTGATTATATAACATGAAAGTTAGATTTATATTCAAGATTATATAATTTAGGGTTAAACCTTTTGGTTTTAGTCATTCTTTTTAAGATATAATTTAGTTCTTCAATTTTAAAAAACTCTGATTTTAGTCTTTTTTATCAAGTTTATTTGCTGTTTCAAGCACGTTTCATTATAGTATTTTGATTGTTTATACGGTTTGATACATTTTTTGCTTCAATGTTAACTGAGAAACACGTTTGAAACAACAAATAAAGTTAAACAAATTTGGTAAAAATGACTAAAACAAAAGTTATCTAAACTTGAAAGACTAAATTGTATCTTAGTTTGAAAGAGAGACTAAAAACAAAATCATCCAAAATATAGGAACTAAAAACATATTTAACCCTATAATTTATAATATATTTACTTTCTCAATCATATAATTCGTCCTTATGACACTTTTTCCTAGGAAAGATTATTTGTTGAGAGCATCAAACAGAACAGGAACCTATAAACCAAAATGGAGGTACACAGCTGCAGATAGAAGGAGGTGCTGGTAGAAAATATGATATTAAGATTTTAAATAAAGGATAATTAAGTAATTTTATTAAGATGTTGGGTGCAGGACGAAAAATAAGATGTAAAAAGAAATGCTCTTATTTTTATCATACTAAAGCGACCCTTGTATTTTGTTTTTCTTATCAATGTTTTGGGCCTCAAATTTTTTTTGGACACCAATTGTAAATTTTCAGTAAAAAAACTTGTAACAAAAATATATATAATATTTTGACGAATTCATTTGTTATTGTATTTCTTATATTTTGATTACTATATCAAAATATTTGATCTACTTTACTTTTTTATTTACTATAATAACATTTTGTTCATCAAACACCTTTAACCTTGATATTATTTTTATTCTTTTATGTTCATTGTTTTCATTTTTATTTTCTTAATTTTTTCTTTTGGTACCTAACGTGTTCTTAAACAAGATTGAATGTTTAACAAAATTATCGAATATAAAACTAACCATAGATTAGTAGAAAAGAGGAAAAATCCAATCTGGATTTCTCAACTCGATTAATTTTCAGTTTACCTATTCTGAAAAGTAAAAGAACAAATGCCTTAAAGACATAATGGATCGTTTTCAAATCATAATTAATTATGTGTAACCAAACACACCACTGATAAACTTGTGAAAACAAACATTTAAAAGTGTCTTTTAAATATATATTATTCCGTGACAAATGTTTGCATATAATTTGAATTTGCTTTGTTTTTCTTTTCTTTTTTCGACAAAAAACATGTTTTCTGCCTTTTTTTTTTTTCACTCTAAACCACTTACATTGGGATGGTCAAATGATGAAACAAAAAATAATAATAGTTAAAGTATAAAATAAACTTGCTTGAATTGGACGAAGGTTGAAGAAAATAAAAATAAAAATGAGTGAAATATTTATACGTGTATGAGATTGATTTTGGTGGCATTACAAATTCTCTCTTATTATTTTTCACAAATTTAAATATACAGTTAAAAAAATTATTTATGTTGGTGCTTTAAAATGTTAAAAGCTATATATTTTGACAAAAATAACCTAGATAAATGGTGGTGTAGACATATTATACGTAAAATAATATTTATTTTGAACGTGGGAACGAAGTCAAGGGTTTATTATCGTATGACTTGCAAAAGAATTCAAATATTCGCCTACACACTACAGGTTTAGAGGTTACCTACAAAAAGTAGTTTGAGACTAAAATCAATAAAGATATGATCGCTTAAGCATTAATGACACAGTAAATACAAAATCACATATCTTCTTGTATTTATAGATTTTAGCATAGGTCATTAATTAACAAAGACCTAATTATGACCAAACTGGGGATAATCACATCATATAAGTTGTTTAGCATTAGGGATGATCCTTCTCTCGCATGACTGACTTCCTGGTCATTCTATCTCGAGCAACTCGATTCGCTGTATATGGTTGACCGCTTAATCTGTCTTTGACCGGACGATCGTATAAAAATGTCCTTTTAACAATATATAATTATTAAGAGTCATGTGTAATTATTTATTTTGGACTAGTAACATATTATTTTTAATGAAATACCTTAACATTATTTATAATTTTTTCTTCTAAAGTTAACCTTAACTCCATAAATATTCTTTTCAAATATGTAAGAGTGAACCTAGTATTAAATATAATAACTAATATTGTGTAAATACATGTAATAAGAGTATCATTAGTTCAAATTGTAATACAAATAAAATTTGACATGGGTCAACAACAATTTACAAAACATATATTGAACTTTAATTACAATAATCCAAAGTAACAAAAATGGATAAACTCATCTACAAACAATATAAATCATTAGTTATTTTTTTTATCAGTAATAAAGAATGTTGATAAAACAAAGGGGTACTCCAACCCTTTTACAAGAAAAAATAACTATAAACACATAACAAAATAAACAAAACTAAAAGAGAAAAAAATGAAACTATAAATAGAGAAAGGGTCAAGGACAATAAGAAAATTAAATACCAACACACAAATCAAACTAGAGAGCATAATCCGTTATGTTTTCCTTATTTGTAAACCATCCTTTCAAGCTCCCTATAAGGCTTTGTATAAGGTGGAGTTTGAATTGTCACATACATTTGCTTCTTTATCCCTCTAGGCATGTTTGTCCTCTAATCATTCTATCCACACGGATTCTGACAACAAATAAAGGTTTGGAGTACAAGTAGACTGGCAAAAGGTTGTAATGATCACCAACGATCCACAAGCATATAGGTCGTGCCTCCTCAAGGAAAGTAAGTTAAAAAGCACAAAGACTACATAAAAGTTTACTAGATGCAAAACATCATACCCAATTTATGCCCTTTCCTATTAAGGAGCCTCGAAACTGTCTAAAACACATGAGGGGGTTAAAACAACAATCCAAGTAACACATATTGTCCTTTTTATTCTTATGAGTTATCTATACCCATGCATTTAGTTGTGTAAAGGGGAAAATTTTCTCCACATTTTCCTTGCTTCCTTTGAAAATAATCATATTCCCATGGCTACATATACTTCAGATAATTGTGACCCACATGCAACTCCAAGTCATATTACCCTTTTTATAAAGGCATTATAAGTGATATTTAGATTTACACTTAAACAATTATGGCACATATTTCATACTTTTCCCACAATCCTACAACCGAGGAACATGTGGCTCATTGTTTATGTACTGACTACCACAACAAGATAAATTGATAATACCGATGGTCAAAATTCATCGGCATTGCTTAAAATATTGTGGTAAATCAAAATTATCAATGACCTACTAACAACCAAAAATTTGTTAGTGAAAAAATCATATATAAATTGTACTAATGGAACATGTCAGTAATTATCGACGAAAAAATTTGTCAATAATTACCAACGAAAAAATTTGTCAATAAAACTCGTTGATAAATATTGCGATCTAGTTCATCTTCTTCCTCTTTTCTTTTTCGTTTTTTCTTCCTTTTTATTATTTCCCACAAGCTTGTTATTTTTGTTCATTCTTCTGACCATGTATAAAAAGCTCAAAAGTCATCCTGAAGCAACAAGAAAAGCACCATGAGAAGCAAGTGGCACATGACCATTATTGGTAAAAAAACATTGGTCATGAGTAATTGGGAAATGGGTAAACAATATTTTAGTGTCTAAAATCCATGAATTTTAATATAACTGATATATGATTGGGGTGATCCCCTATGGTTATTATTATGTCAGGTGCGCAAAAATGTCATGTTAGAGCTCTTCTTTCCTCATCACATAGAAATATTGAAGCACCTGATGGAAGTTGAAGTCAGAGCAATGATGAGAGAGTTATAATCTATCATTGAAAAAGAAAAACACCTGTTGTGAAAGGAACCAAGATGTGGTTAAATAAGAAAACAACTTTGAAGTGAACATAATGATCTTCAAGTTGTAAGTAGTAAAGAGAATAAAATAAAGAAAATGGCAAAAGATAAGATGAGAGTTTCGGCGAGAAATTTGTCATTTTTTTACTAATAGATTTATCTATAGATAAATTAATCAATAATAAAAAAATTTAAATTATCATAGAATTTTATTAACAGAATCAAAATCTATATTATCAACGAATTTATCGAATGATTTTATTGATGAAGATAAATCCGTCAATAAATCAAATTTTTCAACAAATTTATTTTTGTCAAAAAATTTTGTTGGTAATTCCAATAATTTTTATAGTTTACACACACAATACACGTTATTTTCACTAGATTACCCTTTTGTTAATCAAATTTTCACATATTTCTACTTTATTATGTAATATTCTTTATGCAAAATGTTGTGTAGTAGGTAAAACATTTAAATTTCAAAGTAGTTCAAATAAACTCTGGATCCTCCTCTCTAAAAGTATCATGAAGTTTCTTATACTTTTATTTAACTATGTATTTTTATGATTCCTCATCGTTCTAAACTCACCTATTTAACTGTGTATTCGTATGTCTCCTTATCAAATCTAAAAAACATGTCATGCTATGCGTTTTAGTGGTTCATCTAATCTCCTTATTTTAAGAACTCGTGATTTGAATTAGTTGCAGTCCAAATTAGAGAAAGTAAGATCTCATAATGTGATTGAGATTGATAGAGTGTCCTCGTTACATTTAGCAAGTGTTTGAAATTGGTAGAATAACCTTATTGTATTAAAACAGTTCCAATGTACTTTTCTGGAAAATAAACAATATGCTTACTAACAATTTTGGTTTTGATTGTGATTTCTTAGATTTTGAGTAATTATACATTTCTATATGCATAACATACTTATTTTTATGTATATAACTTTTGTTCCAAGCATTTCCATTGCATAAAACATGATTTTAGTATACTTAGGCATAAATGTATATAAGTTTTAGTTCTCATTAATAAAATATAGTTTGAGATCACTTAATTATACATTTTAAGGAAATATGAACTTTATTATTTTAATTTAAAATAAAAAATCAATTACGTATTATAAATGTTTGAAATTGATATAACAGTCATTATCATGACAAAATTGAATATCTTAACAATTTAAATTTAATAAGAATGACATAATTGAATTCACAATGTATGTAATACTAAATATTTTTTCCTCTTTTTCAAATAAATGTAGTAATTTTTTTAGTTGTAAGTTAAATTTCACTTTCTTTTAATAGTGTTTGGAAAAAATAACTTATAGTGATATTGGAAGATTAAAAGACAAGACTAAATAGATTAAAAAGCTTACACCACAGTATATGTGCATTGTTAGGAGAATTCCTTATAGATTCATTATATAGGTATATTGTTAGGAATTTTTATTATACAAGTATATTCTTAAGAGTTTTATATTTGATCTCACGTTCACAAAGTTAAAACTGTAATTTTTATATTTATTAGCGATTAAAGTATTACTTGGAAGAATGTATTATTTAAATAAAGTATTTAAAAAATTGAAAATTTGTATAATAACAACCATTTAAATTAGTGTGGTCAAAATGAGTTAACTAGGGTTAGTCATTTAGTGAGTCAACTCAATCTGACTCGTTTATTAGAGAGTAAGAAAAATTCGAATCCGACCTACCCATCACGGGTTGATGGGTTAAACGGGTTGACTCACTAACTTATTTAATTATATTTTTTTAAATAAAAAAAATTACAAAACTTTTGTAATTCAAATCTAAATAAATTTCACAAACTCGAGAAAATTTAAAATAATAAAAAAAAGTACAATACAATTGGATTGATGAGCCAACCGATTCACTATATGTTCAATCCGAATGAGCCGAGTTTAAAATTGACCCACATAAAAAATACATTTTTTCATTGGGTTTAAAATTGATCCACATAAAAGGAAATACATTTTTTTTCAAATCCAACTCAATCCGCCGTGATAGGTCAAATTAACTTATAGGTTTTAATTCATTTTGACAGCCCTAATTTAAATATAATATATTCAAACTTTAAAAAATTATAACATTTTCAAACACAGTTTTAAAGTTCACATGTGAATAGCACGTGATTTTCATACACATGCATGGAATGACACATGTGAATAGCAAATTTTTGTAATTCAAATCTAAATAAATTTCACAAACTCAAGACAATTCAAAATAAAAAAAAATACAATACAATCCATGTATGATAAGTTAAATGATATTTTTAAGGTTTCATAAGATAATAAATTAATAAAATAAAATAAATTGGGTTGGTTCCGGCACACCACGAGTCAACCCAAATGAGCCGGACTTAAATGAATTGGGATGAAAATTGACTCGCATAAAAAAATACATTTTCTTGAAATCCAACTTGATCCAAACCCGTGATAGGTTGGATCAAGTTAGATTAGCTTGCGAATTATAACCTATTTTGAGAGTTTTAATTGAAATATAATATATTTAAACTTTAATAAAGAGAAATGGTACTTTGATACATATAATTTTTGTACATTCATTTGATATTATCTCTTCTTATCTTTTATTTTTTTCTTTTTCAAAAAAGAGTGATAATACCATGACACACTTTTACATTCATTTGACACATAATACAAGGGTAAAATCGTCCAAAAGTGTAAAGTTTTGTAGTGTTTTAAGAAAAAGAGAATAAAAAGTAAATAAGGATAATGTCAAATGAATGTAAAAAATTTAGGTGTGTCAAAAAATTATTTCTCTTCAAAAAACTACAAAAATTCACTCTTTTAAAACTATTTTATCCTTGTTAAGTGTGTCAAATAAATGTCAATATGTATCATACTATTCTGACAAAAGAAAAACTATACAGGCATCTTAAATCCAATTTTAAAGTTCACATGTGAATAGCACGTGATTTTTCATACAACATGCATAGAACGACAAATAAAAAGAGGTCAACTGCAGAAAAAAGAAAAACCTGAAACCTGAATTTTGCGATTATCCATGTATTTGAAGAAGTGACAAATAAATACGTCCAACTTTTTCACCTTCCTCTTTGTTTGCTTGCATTTTAATGAATTCAAATCCCTATCGATGAGTTTCTTGGAAAACTTTACACTTAATGTAATCTACATTTTTTCTAACACAGTCACACTTACTCATCAATTTCAACTTTGAATGGCTACAATTTTTTTTTTCACTCAATCACTTTATTTATTTTTTCATTAAAGTTAAATAAAAAAGAAAAAAAAAAAGAAAAACGAGTGAAAGGACAAGACTGGAGAAGACGTGTAAATAAAAAAAAAGATTCCCCAACTTGATTTATGAGTGAGACTACTTGATAGGTCTTCTGAAACATCAATGGCTATTTATCTGTGCTTGACCTGCAAGAGTGAGTCTATGGGAAAAGGAAGATATGAACCAATTGAGAATGAAGCATGTGATATGGTTCGGAAATGACTAGTTTCGGTAGAAATTGATCTGATCGAGAAACCCTATTTGGTTTTGGGAACTAGTTCTTTGCATGGCAGCATACCGTTTCTTTACCCAATCCAATTTCTTCATCTTACTGTGTAACTTATTTGAATTTCAAATTTCATTTATTTAGCATTTCTTATCATTAGATAGATACTACATCCTCAAACGGTAATTTTTTTAATATGATAGAATGATAGAATAATATATTCTCTATTTCCATCATTTTTTTTATAAACAAATATAAAAGATTTTAAATGAATGAGTACTTTCTTTTTTAATGAATACATCTTACTGAAAAAGATAAAAGAATTTGAAATCTAAGAGGTGTAATGAATAAAAAAGTGATACATCCCAAAAAAAAAAAAACTTTACAGAACAAATTGCTTATATATATAAATATTATAATCAACTCATACTTTATAAATTATTATAATCATGAAACATTTAATGATTATGAGATAGTAATGAATAATTTAGTAATATTTATACTTTAATTTAACTGTTTGGGAGATTTTAGAAAAAAAATAACAATTGTAAAATATATAATTAGTTCATATTTGTACATATTATTTCAATTTTAATAAAGGATATAAAATAATGTTAGATTGGTATAATAATTTAGGCACAGTAAATATACAAACTTTTAAGCATCAACAAGTTTTAAAAACAAGTTATCTGTTTTTTTTTTTTTTAAAGAATGGTATTAATTTACACTAATATCATTATATACATAATTTTTTTGTACAAATTATTACATTTGAAATTCATATTGAGATTGAACTTTATCCCCACCATACGTGGAGAATGATATATAAATGTGTATATAAATTCTCTTATACACATTTGATAAATTTTCAGAATTAATGATTAATAAAGTAATTTTAAGTCAAATAGTAAATATTCATTAATGTATGTATGACAATTGAATTAGACAGTAAATATTTATCAGATCCAATAAATTTATTTTTAAATATTTTTAGAAATACAAAATATAATTTATTATAAGTTAAAAAACTGATTTTAAAGAATAGTAAAGAATTGTATAAATTTATATTAACCAGTGAAAAAGATTGAGTGATTTTTTATTTTGAAAATACTTATAAGAAAGTTTTATCTAAATCTTTTTATAAAAAAAAGACTGAAAAAAAATTGAAGATTAGAATTGAAATCATGAACATCTTTTGCATCTTCCAATCAATTTATAGCTCTTTTCTTTTTGGTCAATTAGCCACTGATAAGAAACAGGAGCTTGTTACAACGGATATATTTGTATTCATTACCATCATTATAGCTGGGTCAGTAAAATCTTGATCGAATCTTTGATCCATTAACATAATCTAGCATTGTTTCATAGCATTTTCTTATGAGTGTTTTTTTTCTTTGGACAAGGAGTTATATCACATAGATTGTAACAATGAAGATGATTTATCTCATGTAAGTTTTATAAAAAATACTAAGAAAGAGCATCATATACAGTAAGTTAACTGGTTTTCATAAGAAGACCAGGACACATGAAAAGAAACAATAACAACAAAATGAGCAAAGAGAAAATGTACAAACTGATTTAGGTTAATTACATAGAAGTACAGTCGATATAGCAAGAGGTGTCAGAGAGGCCAATGAAGAGCAATGGAGACAGCTGTGTTGTGTCACAGATAGATAATGTTAAGCCATCCAGCTGTTTGATTAGATATAACCATGTGTACGAAATTAAAGACTTGTCTTCGTAGATTGAAAAGGCCTCACTTCAACACCATCATCATCAATGCCCTCATCAAGAATCTCCACTCACCCTGCTTCGAGATTTGCATGTCCCAAAATATCTCATACTTTCTCTTCCTTAAATAGACCCTTTCCCTCTCCTCGTACTATACATACTTGTTCACTCTTCTCTTCTTCCTCCTTCGTTTCTCTCTGTCTCTTTGAAGACATTTTTCTTTGCTAGAGGCCCTGGCCCTCTATAAGTTCTTTTATGTATAAATATAAATTTTTTCTAGCTTGTTAATACAGTGTTTTTGTCAATAAGCAATGGTATGCTATTAGGGCTACATTGCGTTCTCTTCCCTTGACAAATATCTCAGTTCTCAATAAATTAGATGTATGCAGTTCTTTTTCTATTGTTGCATTATTTATGTTAACTTTGCTATGCCTCAAACACAAGCATGCGTGTGATTACATATTGTCTGTGATGAGCAAATAGAGTCTGTTGAATTTAGTATTGTTCATGTGGGTGATGAATCATTTGAGGGTAGCCGAAGGGGCTCGCTTCAGTCCAGTCCGAGGCAGTGAAAACGGCTGAGACTCAGCTGCTGACTCGTTGGTTCAAGAGCTCACCATCAAGGTAAATATCAGTCCATGCAACAGTAAAGGTGGTGTGCTTCTGATACAACGATGCGGGAGCTGCATCCAGTTGTGACTGTCACGTCTTGGACTGAAGGGGCCTCTTCAGCTCCTTTTATCTATTTAGCTCCTGTTAGTTTTCTGCCAAAATCATATTTTATTGAATGCAGTTCGTTCTGGATGAAAAAGTTTTGAAATACTATAATAAACCGGTATCTTACTATATGGTAAAACAAGTTTTTATCCTTTAACCTTTCTACCTTCTTTGTTGTAGTAGAGTGACAATCCTTACTCTATGATAAACTGAACTATTTTAACTGTGCGTGATCTTGATCCGTTAACCAGTTATGTTCTTTAAGAAACTGTGTAAATAATGGTCATCTACGAAAGTACTAGCAAGGCTCCTAGTGGATCAACATTGTTCGCTTAGCCACTGGTATGTGAACTTCTGAGTATAGATACTGCTCTTACTATAAAATTTATGTTTGTTGACAGTGTGTTTTACTTACAAGCGTGTTCTTATCAATGTGATAACAGATGCTTCTGAAAGGGAGAAATTTCCTTTGAAGGATTTGGTAGGCGAAGCAGTATGTGCAATTTCATGGATCACTAGATATGTGTGTCTATACTAAGTATGGTCATTTACAAGTTTAATTACTTTAGTTTTTCATTCAGTGACATGCAAATTAAATTTGTAATAGGGTATATATATGGTTGTGCGGGAGATCTATTTGCCCAATATTTGTCCTCAAGAGAGACTTGATAGATATATTGAAGTCGACATGTTGAGATACTTTTATTTATCAAGTCCAACAATTGTATCTTCTGAAAGGTGACAGGTAAATGATACCTAACAACTGTGTATCTTCGATATTGGATTCCCATCGTAGTGTTGTAAATTTGAACTATTGAACTGATCACTTGGAATGTTATTTGCAGTTGTTTGTACACATTTTTCTGAAATGGAGTAGAAGCGGCTGAGCAGATGCAATGGATGAAGATGGAATCCAAATCAGTTCATGCGAAGATCACACTAATTATGAAGGATTGAATGACTGTTAAGGAGAAGGGAGAAGTTTGTATGGATATTGAATCAATGAGAGAATATGAAAAGAGCATTGTTTTCATTAATGCTGTATTATGTTGTTTTTAGTTGTAATTTGTATCTCTTTAAGTTGAATAATTTAAAGCTGTATTCTTGTAAATGTTGCAACACTTCAAAAACTATTCCTTATTATATATATTTTTATCGTTAGAAAAACATATTTTATTAATATTTTAGTAAGAGAAAATGTATGGAAGTAATTTTAGAGAGTTCATAAAAACAAATTTGTAACAACTCAAACTTGAGATTGCAAATTATGATTTTTTGTAGGAATTGTTTGGTGTGCCTGAATTTGGTCTAAATGTATTCTTGGAAATAAAGATAAAGACTGAAATAATTTATTTGGTGTCTAAATTGCTAATCTCGTTCTTTCAATCTTCATTTTCCGCTGCAACTACCATTCAGCCTAACATTTTTTTCCTTAACCTGCAATAACAACACGACACGCACATCTTTCTATTATACATACACACACAATACTGATCCAATGACAAAGCTAGCCACTGCAGCATTTGATCCCTTTGAAGCATTTTCAAGTTCTGAAAAATGCAAGCAACATCTCTAACTTTTCCTGTGTTGTTATCAAATCCTCTTTCACGAGAACACAAAATGTTCTCTAATGTCACCGCCCCTCGTAGGAGCTTAATCTGTGCATCAGAAAGCGATTCCTTTGGGCACCACCACGAGGGGAAGATGGTGGACGACAACATGATCCTTCTCAGAAAGCGAATTCGAGAGATTGAGATGCTGAAAACGAAGGGTAAAGCTTCTTCGGACTGGAATGAATGGGAGAAAAAGTACTTCCAGAATTATGATTCAGATGTATGTGAAGCAGTTGGAGTATTGCAAAGAGTGTTAATGAACACTAGACCTTCTTTTGCACTTGCCACATTCGCTCTTCTTATGCTAACCATGTCAATGTCAATGTTGCAACTTGCATTTCATCTTGTAGGGTTTGCTAAGGGAATCCTATGATATCTGAAAAGACCAGCTTTTGCATTTGAAACGATGAAGCATAAATTGGAAAATCCATGTTGTGAACGTAACATTCTGTGAAAGGGCAATAATTTGTAGCCACAAATGTTTTTCCTAGTGTAGGAAACTGGAGATTATAATATGAACAATATATGTTGTCTTATACTTATTTTATATTTATTTATTATAATCTATCTATGATCGTTTCATCAGCAAAGTTCTTTATGCAGTGAAAAATCTGGAATAGACTTTGAAATTTAAATAGTAAATTATGGTTTTTATTTGTACCTTACAAGTATAACATATAATCAATACGATGAAAAATTAAGTGTTGATTAAAGAGAAAATAATGACTATATGGAGTTATCTAGTCTTTAGATTGGCTTTCGTTATTCCATTTTTTTTTTTGAAAAACTGTGTAGTTCTTATCCCTTTATTGTTTTGTATTTTGAGACTATACATGAATTTATTTTTATTACATTATTACCTTTTAGGATGACTATAATGAAGATAATAATGTATTTTGTTTATGTTTGATGATAGTAATTATATTATGTCCTAAGTATTACACTATTACTTAAAGTGTTACATAATTAATATCATAAAAATTGTTATAGAATAATATTATACTATAATTACAATTAATTTATTCGAATTATTTTACTCGAAGCTAATAAGATGATTTATATATCAATCAATCATATAATTTTTAAATGAAACTTATTAAAATCTATGGTGACGTCTCTAATCAATATAAAATTTAATAATATAAAAGATCATATAAGTAAAGCCCTAATTTGTTATTTACAATAAACTACGACAAAGAGGGAGACAGGTAATGTTGATTCGGATTTCATATAATCACTGTTCAATAATTTAATATAGATTTTATTTTTTAATTATCAAGGAAAAAAAAGTTGAGTAACGAATATATACCATTCAAATTAATTAAAATTTTATTTTTTTAGCTTTTTGTCAAAAAAAGAAAAGAATAATCAGTTAAATATCATAAAAGTTGTTATAGAATAATCGACTACAATTATATATAATTAATTAAAATTATTTGCTTGAAGCTAATGAGATAATTTATGTGAATCAAATCACACATAATTTTCAAATAATTTATCTACATTATTCTTAACTAATTCCTACCTTACCAACTTGCTACTCCCTTTGTTTTATTTTTTTTTTCTGCATCAGCTTAATGTTATTCTTTTTCTATTCTTTCTCTTAACCTAACCAAACGCTTTTCGAAATAGAAAAGCCATTCCTCCTTTCGTTTCTAAATTCGCAGAGTTCCCAATTCGAATATATTATCTGGAATTACATTTTCAAAACATACCTTTGAAGAGACTCGATCTATATATCGCTTGAAATATCATTTTCATAACAAAAATAAACTAATAAAAGTAACATGCATATGGGAAAGAAAGTAAGAAACACCCTTTTCTTATTGTGTATTTTCCTTTTGAGTCGGTAAGAAAATTTCATCATATCATCTTCAACATTTTTTAATATATAACTGCATTATTTAGGAATCTGATGATGATGAAGACATATTCTTCAAGTAAAAGCAACTGATCACAGTGACAAAGAGAGTCAATTCACGAGTTGTATAGGTAAAATTAATGAAAATCTATTATTTATAATTGAGATGAATTGAATGGTTTTTCGAAATATGAAACCACTATTCAACAGATGTAATGAAAAATGTTGTGGTCTAGGAGGGATGAACTCCAGCAAGAACAGCCTTGGCGAAGTGAACGAAATGAAAGAAAGCGACAGCAGAAGAAGTTGGAACACTGATTGCAACCAAAGCCATGGCTCCAAGAGCGAAACTAGGCCTAGTATTCATCAACTGGGTCTGCAAAACTCCCAGTGCTTCACAAATGATGGAGTCATACTTTGTATAATAGCGTTTCTCCCAATCCATCCAATCTGAAGGTGGCTCGTAGTTCCTCTCTATCATGTTCATCTCATGGATCCTCTTCCTCAGTGTTATCATGCCCTCATCCACCAACCTTCCACTGAAGTTCTGATCTGCTGAACCTCTCATCGAAGCCTTAATCGGAGATAAACAGATACTTTTTCTGCCACCACTACAACATGACTTTGAAGATGAAAATGGATGGAAGAAGATTCGTGAGGAATTGATCAAACAAGTTGGTTGCATATTTTTTATGTAAAGTTTGGTTGTATGGTATTGATTTGGTGATGGGAGTGGAAGAGGAATGATGTTATATTTATAGGCATTGGGAGAAGGTTCTGTTTGTCTGGCTCATTAGATTATACCACTTTTTGCAACGGAAAGACCTTATGCGGCCAAAAACGTGTTTATTTTAAACCACGGTTAATTAATGTCTTGGTAAAAGCGCGTTTCTAGAGTGTAGCTGGATTCGTTCGTAGGAAGAAGTGATATTATATGGATGAAGCAAAAGGTGACGCGTGTCTGTGGAAAATGGAGTAATCGTGAAGTTCCTCGAACTTCTTTGTAGATTAATGGGATGCAGCGTTGTTGACTTGTACTATTTTAAAGCACAACCTGTAGGTGTGTGATTCGATGTAGCAGAAACTAATGTGATACAAAGTGATCAAGAGAATGTAAAATGTAACACAAATTTTATTATGGATATTATAAAATAAAGGCTTTCTTTGTAATAGCCACTGTTATTTTGATGTTTACAACTTAAAAACATCCTTTGTAAATACGTATAAAAGTCTCTCTTTGACAGTAACTCTGTCCACCAATATTTGAGTTGTGGAAGAAACAGCAATACAACATAATTGAGAACGATAAACTTGTCTCCACAACATCATATAGCGTGATGAAGAAAAACAGTCTAAATGCGTAATTGGATAATGGTGGTGCAAATTCGAATGTGAGTGTAAGTTTTATTTGATAAAATAGAATATTAAAATATTATATAAAGATGAAAGATTTATTAATTTTTTTTTAATAAATTCAAAATATGAATGGTGTAAAAATATATATAATTAAATAGAAGAAAAAAAATAAGAATTTAGATGGTGGGGGCAAAGGGATATAGGGTAGGCTTGACTTTTATTATAAGAAAAGAAAAAGAAAAAAAAAAGAATTATGTCGGCGATTTGGATTGTTAATGTCAACTTTGATTCAGTGTTTTATTTAGGTTCAGGTTCTCTGCATCTTATCTATGAGTAAATTATAGTATTAAGTGTGTTGCGTATGGTTGATGATGATTGATGAAGGTTCCTATTTATGGATCCACCATGACATTAAATGAGAATATTAATTGAAACACCAAATTATGTTGGGCATGAACATATATCTATCTATCTATCTATATATATATATATATATATATATATATATATATATATTACTTTTATATTTCTTTCATCTTTAATTATAAAAGATTATTTCGATATTCTTTTGTGAAGTAATTACTTTTATTAAAGTGTTTTTCTATTATATTAAAAATTGAAACTTTATATATAGTATTATTTTGTTTTTTACACATTTAAATATTTAAAAAATTACAAATACAGACACGGCTAATGTTATTAAAATATTTTATATTAACCCTGCATAATCATTAAACTCTTGTCGGTATTGTGTGATGAGACTAACTAAGAGGCTAACATTTATTATTTTATAAATATGATAAACATGGTGAAGTTTAATAAATTTGATTTTAACAATTTTAATACGATATAATTTATTTTTGAACAGTCACTGTAGTATAAAAAATATTTTTTAAAAGATATCACCATCAGAAGTGATGTGTGGAATACACATGTATGACTTTAAAAGTAGTTCAATATTTTTCTTACTAAATAATCACTCCTCATAATTAGACGATCTTGTATAAAATTGAAAACATTAATATTATCAATTAGAATAAATATTTAAATAAGAATGCTTTTGGAATTTGTAATTGTATAATTCAAAACTTGGAATGCCTATGCCTGCCTTTTAAGTTATGTTTTTTCTTAAATTTTAGTAGTGGTCGTATTTTTATTTAATTGAAAACTGAAAGAACTCAAACCAAAACCTTTATATATAAAAAAAAAAAATACTCAATTTATAAAGTCAGAGGTGTTGACTTCTAAGTAGCAACATTAATTATTTGAATACAGATAATCGAGGTAGTCTCTTTGAAATTAAAACGTGTACTACAAATTGTCAAAGTGAAGGGAACATATATTTATAGTTTTGTGGCTATAATCCTTTGTTGAAAAAATAGTATATATATATATATATATATATATATATATATATATGTATATGTATATGTATGTATATTCTAGTCGGCACGAGCAGTTTTCTGGCTTCAAAATAGAAAAATAAAAATTGTCAACCCCACTTCATATTTAACATTTTTTAACTCATGACATATATTAATAAATTTTTAGAATGTGTTGTTTACTCTTATTTTATGATATTTCGAAGTGTTTTTGACCATGATATATGTGGGTTTGTGAAAGTACAACTTTTATAAGTCTTTTCAATTTTATTTTAATAAAAATAGACCTTACGAGTTATTGACACATTCTTTTCATTTTAATAACTTTTATAACTAATATAATTGAATTATTCTTACCAGCCTAATATTTTTTTTTATTAATAATATCGTAATATACTTTTATATTTATTTGACACAGATTATAAGAATAAAATGATTATAAAAAATAATTTTTTGTATTATTTCAAAAAAAATAATAATAAAAAATAAAAATAATGTTAGATGAATGTAAAAAATTTAGATATATCATAAAATCATTAGTCAATTTTTTTCAACTCGATTTTAACTAATATAAGACATTAAGTTTTATGAAAGCACCCACTCCATAGCCTATATTATTGGGTTAGAGTTGGATTTTGAGGAAGAAACGAAGTTTTGTAGAGAAAGCTGCTCATAATTAGAGCCATGCACGTTGTCTGAGAGACTAGAAAAATTGACATTCTCTACAATCTTAAACAACATGAAACAAACAATGAAAGAATGGGTTAATTCACCAAACTCACCATTCTAGAATAACTCTACTTTTTCATATATTTCTTTGAAGTTGTGACACATAAAAATATTAATTGATGTAAGTTCCCATTTCTTCTTACTTGTTTAAATAATAATTTTATGAAATTTGAAATGCTTGCTTTATGAACCTGTTACTGTTTCCAATCACGAAACTTTCTCTTTCAGGAAAAAACACACGCCATATATAATTCTACGAAATTAAATATATGCTTAGAATAGGTTGCGTGAGATGTTTATAGAATAAGGATCAATTAAAATTGTATATGTTGTTTCCGATTACGTTTTCTTTTTGAAGTTACGTGAAATTCATACTTTCTTTAATTTAATATTTTATTTTTTAATATTTCAAAGAAGAATATTTGTTTCTATTCAATCATAGGATTCCCTTAGCAAACCCTACAAGATGAAACGCAAGTTGCAACATTGACATTGACGTGGTTAGCATAAGAAGAGCGAATGTGGCAAGTGCAAAAGAAGGTCTAGTGTTCATTAACACTCTTTGCAACACTCCAACGGCTTCACATACATCTGAATCGTAATTCTGGAAGTACTTTTTCTCCCATTCGTTCCAGGCGGAAGAAGCCTTACCCTTCGTTTCCAGCATCTCAATCTCTCGAATTCGCATTCTGAGAAGGATCATGTTGTCGTCCACCATCTTCCCCTCGTAGTGGTGCCCAAAGGAGTCACTTTTTGATGCACAGATTAAGCTCCTAGAGAACACCTTGTGTTGTCGTGAAAGAGGGTTTGATAAGAAGACATGGGAACATAGAGAGGTTGCTTGCATTTTTTAGAACTTGAAAATGGTCAAAGGGAATGTTATTATGGGGATGAGAATGCAATGCGTTATTTATAAGTGTGTGTAAAATAACATGGGGAAGTGATATTGGAGGTTAAGGAAAAGGGAGGACGGTGGAGTGGAGGAATGGGCGTAGAAGGAAGATTCGAAGAAAGAAAGATTGGGAATTACGGCAGAGGGTAGCGTGCACATCGATTTCAAGTTGAATGTTTCGTACGTTAAGAGAACCTTCTTGTCTTGAATAACTTTTGTTCTGTTTCTTGTATACATAACTGCCCAACATTATGGCCTTAATATATTGCAATTTGGAAGACACTTCAATTTTTAAATCAAATAAAAATAGCTAATCATAGGATGATCGATAATGGGGCCAAGCCGAAGAGCTACGCTACAATATTAAATTAAATTATTTGAACGCTGACGCTTCAAATGACTCTATTCATTTTTGTTTTGTTTTTGACGTGGCAGCTTTATTTAATAAATTTTAAAGTAAAATGATATTGTAAGAATAGTATACGTGTGATTCGGGAATTAAACAAGTAAAAAGTAAAAAAAAAAATCAACGCAGATTGATAAATTGAAGTCGTGATACCACCATGACTGTAACAGTGGTCAAATCTTTGGGGACGGGAAATAGCTATTTAACGTCCCGTGATCTGTTTAATTCTACGGAAAATAAAAGAAAACGATACAGAAGAAGAATTTTAAAAGGAAAGTTTGATTCTTTTAATGAAAATTAGAACATGAATCATTAAAAATTGTCCTAATTAAATATTCAAATTAAAAATACTTTAATAACCCACCTATAAGTTGAGAAAATAATAGACATATACACTGAAATTATAACACGATTCTATATCATCATCCTCTCATAAGTTATTGCTTATACTGAACTTGTCAATTTTTTAATAGAAACACTCAAATTCAGGTTTATTGCAATTTCTGATTAATTAAGAGTATTCCTTTCAAAATGATTTTCTTATTTGTGTTAAACAAAAAAAAAAAAAACAACAAATGAACTATCATTTCAACTGTACAAACTTTTTTTGGGAATGTAAACTAAATTACTTTTATCTATTTTTTGTTTTTTATCTTTCCATCCTTTCCATTAACTAAAAACAAAATTTATTTTTACACGCGTCTCCTTCTTAAGTAGTTATTTTCCATTCCTCTCCTTTAATCCAATCGGTAAAAAGAGAGTAATTTCGATTCCCGTTTCGTTGTTGTCTTCTGAATTTTTATCAGCGGCAGAGTTTTTCGTTCATTTTCTCCCTTCAAATATCATATTAGTAACTGGAAAAAAAGCCGCGTTATCAACGGGAAAGAAAATGGAAAATAAACCCACAACTTACGTAGGAAGAAATGATCAATTACACCAATGTAATTCAAAACTAAGTTCATCGAAAGAAAAAAAAAAAACTGTGACCAACCTCAATTTTGACAAATTGTTAGTCACGGTAGTAACAGTCAAGAAAAACCCAACTCATGGATGATTCAACGTAATCTCTGATCATTGAATGAAAATAAACACTGTAATCAAATGACCCAACATGAGACAGTCCCAAATTATACCCCATCGCTTTTTATTAAGACATCTAAAAGCCTGTAATTCGGCCCAAAACTAACATCCTGTAAGCATTAGCTGATGTTTTCGTTGTCCAATTATCACATTGTGTTTGTGGTCTTGTTCTATAGGAAACGGCTTACTGTCTCAGTATTTGCTGGTCATCCTTTGCAAAGGTATCTTTCTACTTAGCACCTGTATTAGATAAATCAATAAATAGATGAATATCTGATATGAACAGCAGTAGGCCCAGCTGATTACAAACCTTCGAGGACAAAAGGGCCAACAAGATCTACTCCAGGTGACTCAGGGGCCTGGTTGGAATCAACTTGGCCAACTGGCGGAGCTTCAAGTGTCTGATCAGCTTGTTCAGAATTGAGCTCCTCAAGTTTTAAACGCGGCTCGTTGTCGTCAATAGGGGTTTCAAGTAGCTGGTATTTGGGTTTGTTTTTCTCGAGGAGAAGATAGGTGGTGCAATACCAAAATAGTAGTATTCTATTTTGTGCTATCACCGTATCCCTGATCCTACTTTTCCCAAAGGAAATTCGCTCTAGCGCCTGTGAAAAAGGGAAGGGAATACCAAATTGAGTTGGATCAGCATCCAAGAAAGCGCATAGAAAATAAATAAACTATCACTCTTTCCACATATTCTAACAGCGGAAATGCAGATAGGTAATTTGTATTATTGTGTGGTAGTATATATTCCAGTAACAGTTACCCAAGATATGACAACAGATCACAATTTAATTTCAATTTAAACAGAAATAATGGTTGAGTGAGTGAGAGCATATTATAAGTCCAGGTTAATATTCTAAAATTACCATTTAATGGAGAGAGAATTAAAACATTACTACTCAAGCAACAACTATAGGTCAGTAACATTAAAAATTATAAGTTCATTCAAAACTGATGGTAACTGGTCTCTTTTTTCAGACAGGACTTTTCTTCCTCCCTCACTTGTACATATTAGTCAAAAGCCCAAAAGGAACCATGTTTCCCTGCTTCACTTGCCTTTTTAAATACTTCATAAGATTTCTCTAAAGTTTTGATGTCCAAAGGTCTCAATATATCCTCTCTTTTTTTTCCATTTCTATCAAACCTGACCTTAATTCAAATTGAAATGAAAAGATTCATGATTCTATTCTCACCTGCTCTCCAGTTTGAATATCAAATGAATGTTGATGGTCAAATTGAAGACCACTAAATTCATTGATAGAAAGTCCCTGAAAAGCCCTGAAAGTGTGCAGAAATCAATTTGGTAATCATTAGTATCAAAGCAAATGAAACCATTATTAAACTCTGCAAGGATATTTAGCTCAATCAAGTTATGTTTTTTAGCACAAGCTATATAGTTGAAGTTAACTCCCCTTCCTAACTCATAAATCAGAACTGAGCTTACCATCTAATCAGAGAAACATTAGGAATCCAGCGGAAAATGATTGGGGTATTCTCAGGATTGACATAGTAGCCTCCGAAAACAATAAAAACTGTCATCAGAGAGGGACCTACTGCCATTGCTGCTTCAGTCGTTGGAACCATAGCACCAACAGTGAGACCCATAGCAGATGCGGCAAAAGATTCCATAGTGACAATGCCACAGAACTTTCCAAATCTAAAACACCAAACTAAGAAGTTAATTTTAAGAGATGGGAAGAATTAACAGGAATAAAGCCCTCAAGAGAATAAAGGCAGAAAAAAGGACATTGAACAGATGCTGACAAAGGATAAACTTTTCACCCATTGTGCCTTGCATTATTTTTCTTTTTATAATGAATACAACAAAAAGATCAAGAGAAAGAGGGAAGGACATTCATTGGGCACGCCCTATGTGTGTGTATACCCCTGCTACAGCCTTTAGAACTGAAATAAAAATAATCCTCAAAAATGAAAGAAGGGCAATTATGGATTGTGAAGGACAGCTTAGAAAGTCATGCACATTTGACGGTCCTCTTTGTACAAAAATTTATAGAAGCTTTCAATCTACTATCCCAACAAAATGTAAAATATGAAAATTTGATTCAAACTATATAGCTTGAAGAGGCCAAGATAGAAACTGACCTCTGCAAGGTAGGATGAAGGCGTGCCATTGGATACAAAACAGTACCAAACATTAATGGAAATGCTGCTCCAATGGGAAGCTCAGCCAACAATTTTGAGAACAGATAGGGACCCAAGGAATAGGAACCTTTAGCACGTTCTCTATCTACAATTGCCCGTTCCTTTGGAAACACACCTACCGTCTTTGTGAGAGCAGCCATAGCTGTGTTTATTGCAGTAACCTGTGAGCCTCACCAAGTAATTGAGCAAAGAAAACTTAGCCAACTGAAATTGTCATGTTGGTAACATAACAAGATTTGGGTTGAAAGCATTTCAAAGTGATCGTCAAGACAATTATAAGATAAAAGATGGAAGTCAAATAGTCAAGTGTTCTAGATTTTGGATACACTGTCCCTGTTCAATTAATTTGTGGCCCCCATAATATTTTTATTTTTGTCAACAAGCAAAAATCACACTGTTATTTTATGAATTTGACCTTACAAAATCAATTAAACTAACACGACAAATAAATAAATTTGGTGGCGATAAGAGAACATCTTATGACAGAAATACCAAATTACATATTTTTCATTTTTCTCCTTGGAACTTACCTGTTTACATCATGAAATAATAATCAATCAAGGTAACATGGTTACTCTATCGTTACTATCTTATTGCTATGTTCAATTTTTTCTATCAACTATTTCATACCATCAATTAGCACCTCCTCAAGTATCTAAAAATAGTTGGAAAACATAGGATCACTAGCTTCGCATTCTAACGAACAGTTTATCAGATATATGTGGTTTATTCACGTGTTGAGTATGCTCAAAACACAGGTACATACTTGCAGACAGGTATCTATGCCAAAATTCAGAGAGCCAAAAAAAGTTAGCATTGACATTTAGATAGGACTAGTAGAAGGATGAGTAGAGAAATGAAAGGTCTAAAGGTCCTTCAGTTTTATTAGTTTTGGAGAACAGAGCATTGGCAAGTTGTGAACAGGGTAACCCTTAGTAAAAGCTGAAAGGGAAACGACCACAAGGAGAGTTCCTCAATGTTTTTGTTTGAAATTCAATCACCAATAACTGCAGCATTATGTTCTTTCTTCCTTTCCTGTTACCTATCTGAAACACCATATTCTATCTATGGTTGCCACCACATTGTATAATAAAATTGCATATGTAGCATAGAAACGTTTCTTTGTTGTTCTGCAATGTATGTTAGCAGCAAGGAAATATGAGAAACAAGCAACACGAAACAAGAACATCACATACCTGAAGCAATCCCATTCTGTCTTGTATTGAAGTCTGAGAATTTCCCATTCTCCAAAATACTGACCCAAAGATAATTGCTGATGCAATTGACATCCTTGCCCGAACTTTGTTTGTTGGTGCATCTCGCGAAGACTAATCAGCCAGACAACCATTAATCCAATGAATGAAAAATACGTTTCACTATAAATCTAGCAAAAAAAGTTGAAATTTTAATATGGAGAAAATAAAAAATTTAACCACTCAAGATACCAGATATGAAAACAATATATAGTAATCCCACTTTTGTGATTACATCTTGCCAAATGACATAAGGAAACCTCAACATACTTAAATTTGTGCAAGGCAAACTTTATGGGTACTATCAAGCAATTTATGCGTGTTCTCCCATCCTAAGGAAGACAGACAGAATTAAAAAAGGGAGGACCTGCATCCATGCTCTTTTAAGGAGCAACCAAAATTGCTTCCACCAAATTCCTTTCTCCTTTCCTACTGCCGCCCTCTGGGTGATTTTCTTTCTACTGTTGGAGAGATCGTTTACAATAATTGGAGTTGCGTATATGTCTCTTGATAACAATTGCGAGAATGACTCAATAAGACCATCGATTCTTTTTTGAGAGGTATAGACACTATCAGCAGAACTGTAGTCTATGGATATGAGATCAGCCAAAAATTCAGCAGGATTTACATGATCCGGGCACTGGTACCTGTTACATGGACAGTTACCCAACAATTACTCATAAAAGAGGAAAAATTCATAGATAAAAGAATAAATAACATATACACAGGTAATCTAAAGGTTTTTCATACTACAATTATGAGGCAATCTTGCTAAATTTTATGATAATTACCCTATAGTCATACCAAGGAGAGTCATGATTGGTTAACAATGTAAAAAAAAAAAAAACAAAAAACAAAAAACTTACAATGACAACATATGTCTACTAAATTCTTTCAAAATAATATAATATTATTGTTGAAATCACACATCACCTAGAAATAAGACAAATTTATAATATATAAGTGAGTGCAAAACTCACCTTATAAGTCAGTTTTATAGAATTGAATCAAGATTCTAATTCACTTCATAATACAGTATCAGATTTATTTAGATGTTTATCCTAACAAAATTTGTTGTTTGTTTAACCTATCATGCCACCCATTATTGGGATGCTATTGGACTAGCCACAAATATCTAATTTTACGCTCGAGATGTATTTGCCTCAATATGAGAAGTGTACTAGAAATCACATGAGATAACACAATTCTACAGTATATAATTAAGAGCAAACCTCACTATGCAAACTGGTTTTATAAGATTAAGTTAAGCATAAAGTTCACTTCTTAATAATTATTCCAATGTGCTACTTTTTACTCTGATTCAGATATTTACAGCTATAAAGATAGTGATTGTGATTTCGGATTGATCCAAGGAACCAATATATTGTTACTCTGGATTTCTTGGTTTTGCTAGAAGTATACCAATTTAAATTAATATTGCCAAATAATAGACAAAAATGGTCGTGTTCTCAACTGAGTATAAATAAGTCAATTACCAAATAAAAGGTTTTAAGCAATATAATATTGAGAATTAAGAGAACCCACAGCATGGAGAATGTATAATGGCATAATATTAATAAGATTAAGAGGATAACCCAAATTTTGAGAAGTAAGTCAGTGGTTCATGACGAGCAGGACCAGCATAAACTAGTGAACCCTCTGTTAGCAAGATGATATCGTCAAATTTTTTATACACTGAGCCTCTTGGCTGATGTATAGAACATATAACAGTATGACCATCTTGTGCAAGTTGCTGTAGAGTTTCCATGACTTTCTCAGCCTGGAAGGCATCAAGTCCTGAAAGCACACAAAGCAACTTTATGACAAAATAGGCGAAGTGAAAAAGCTGATAATAGTCTGTAAAAATTGACCACATTTGGAAGCAACAATAAACTGCAAAAATTCATTTGCACAATATTACATCAAATATATATATATATATATATATATATATATATATATATATATATATATATATATATATATATAAAGGAGGTGGGGGTACATTTTGTGACAAAATCATGAAAGGTGAAAAGGTGTATTTGTGCATGCTAATATGGTTGTATAGATTAAAACACAAGAAATCCCTTAAGTATATGTCAATGTTAGAAAAACCAGTTCTGGTTCAAAACTTATCTCCCTGAACTATTTCTTAATATTAATTCAAAGGCAGCATATATTCTTGCATTACCGGCCACACACCTAGACTATATCATATGCAAAGTTTAAATTCAATTTAAAAGCAGATGTTGTAAGTATGTGATCACCTGTTGTGGGTTCATCGGAAAATATAACAGATGGACTAGCAAGCAGTTCACACGCCAAGGACAAGCGTTTCTTTTCACCACCACTAATTCCACGAACTTTTGCATCACCAACACGTGTATCAGCACAACTAACCTTTTGAAGAAAAAACATACAGATGCCAAAGGGAGCATCAGTATAAAACAACTATCAGCAAGTGGAACACATTTCCTATCATAAATCTGAAATAGGAAAGCTGAAAAAATTTATTTAAATATAAATTGTAGTTGTAGACTTGTAGTTGATCACCAAATTCACTCTTCAAGGATAATATAAAGGATTGATAGAATAGCCTATTTAAAACTGTTCCTACATTCCAACATACTAGTAGTAACCACTTTGCACTAAACAGGTTCCGGGATACAAAAGCAATCTCACCAAGCCTAGCTTGAAAAGGAGAGTGTTCACGAACTCATCCCTCTCTTCCGCAGAAGATATGTTGGGAAGCTGAAGTTCGGTAGCAAGAGACAACGTCTCCCGAACAGTGAGCTGCGAGAAAAAGAGATCCTCCTGTCTCACATAAGCAAACCTACACCAATATTGAAAGGCATCTTAATTATTCTTCTCAGCATGCAACTGAAAACATTAAAAGTACAGCAAATACACTCATAAACCAAACGAGCATACTTGTACGCGTTCTTCGAAGCAGGCTTTCCATTAAACTCCAAAACGCCACTCAAATGCAACCGAGGAGATGCTGTGAGCTGACCCGCAAGAACATTAAGCAAAGTTGTCTTCCCTGAACCTGAAGGTCCCATTATGGCTAATAACCTTCCAGGCCTCGCTTCTCCACTCACATTTCTAAGCAGAAATCTCACCTATTAATTAACATCACCTTCCAATGATCACCAGATTATAAAAAATAAACCAAAAAAAAATCAACAAATCCCTATGAAACTAAGCATCTAATACAAAGGTTGATATGAAATTCAACATGCAAATGTCGAAGGTACAACCAAAATGCAGATTGCATGTCACGAAATGATTAACAGATTAATTACAATAATTATCCAAAGCCTGTAATACTCAAGCTTAATCAATAGTGCGTTAGGTAGCATTCAAAAACGGGAGGAAACAGGAACTCACGGACTTGGAGGATTTATCGGAAAGGCAGCAATTGATGTTTCTCCATCTGATTGTGACCGGTGTGACCTTTCCGGCGGCAGGAGCTTCGGCATCGTCAGAACCGTTCTCCTGCGTATCGTCGGGGTCATTATCCGGCGAGAGAGCAGGGCCGGGAGCGGAGAAGACACGGACGAGGAAGGAAACTGCGACAGCGATAGCGACCTGACCGAAGCCACTGCCGCCGAAACCAACAACCATTTGGCGCACTTTTTTCCCGCCAAAACCCACCATTATCGTCTCTTATCTTCCGTCTGAAGTATTCACTGTGAGACCAAGTGTGAAGTGCGTGTTCTGAACGACGCTGAAGTATCCCAACAGAATAACGACGTCGTTTTAATTGCAGAAGTGTAGACTGGAGTGACACGTATCCATGCCGGTATTAGATAAGGTGCCTGGGAAAGGACAAAATAGAAAGCCATAACAACTTTGAGTTAAAATGTTAGATTAATAAATAAGTTAATTAAAACAAGGAATATCAAGCTATTTCTTTTTTTAGAAGGTATTCTTTTAGGCGGTAATAATAAAAAAAAAAAAAACAACTTCTTCGCAGCCTATTGTCTCTTATATAGAAAACACTTGTGACCTTTAAAATAATAGTTTGAAATTAACTTTTTAATGCATACACTACCAAAGAAAGTACTATTAAATTCTTCAAAGCATAGATTTATATTGTTATGTTAATTATGCTAAATTACATGTTAGATGTGATTATGGTATTACTAATGAATAATACAATATTTTCAAAGTTTTTATGTTTTTTTATAAAAGAATTATTATGCAGATATATTTGTCAATTTTATTTGTTGGAAATAGTATAAGTGACTTTCATATATTATTTAAAATATTTTTCATAATATATTTTATATGTTTTTTTATTATGTTTACGGTGTAATTCTCATGTTTTGTTCTCTCTTTTTTTATTGAAATGTCAAAGGTTAGGGATATTTAGCATGAGTTTAATTTACACCATAAAATAATAGTTCAAATTTAACAAATTTGAAAAAAATCATAAAAAATACAAGTTAAAATATTTGTTGTTGGCTTAATAAATGAAAAAGAATATACATGTGTGTGTTTGTGTGTATATATATGAATTTTTTTTAACTATGATCATATAATTATAACCTGATCGGTTTTTGTGATGTTTATATATGTAAATTGAAAATAATCATAAAAACCAATCAAATCCAATTTATTGTTAGTCTATTAACATTTTTGTACATTGACAACAATCAAGTATCTAGAGTTCCTATAAAAAGAAATTTGATGTCTAAAACAACTCTTTAATTGATTACAATTCATGTTCAAAAAGATTAAGAGGTGTTAATAATACTTAATTTTAAATTTTTGAGACTATAATTAATTGTCTTTTCTTATTGCAATAAAATATAAAGAATTAAATTGAATGAAAACATTATAAAATGTACTCAAAGACCTACCTTAATTTACCTAAGATAAGCATTAAAAAATGGTTATAAAATACATATCATTCTAAAGCAACTAGTAAACTGTTTGTCAACGGGTGAGTTACTTTTTGCTGCACATATAAGTTATATGTGTGGTCAGTAAATGACTTTCCTGTGTAAAGTCTTCTCATTAAAGGTGAAAAGTCCAAACTTAAACATAAGTGATGCTGACATCTAAAAATCCTTCTGTAAGTGCAATGCAACCTCCTACTTTCTCCTGAAGAACAAATGTCAGGTGTTCCAACATGAATAAGATAGTCCCACCTAAGGAAAGCATGACTGCACCACAGGAAGTAACAAAATGTTTAGTAATAACATAATAAATCATCCCTGAAACATATCCCAAAAAGAAAACAACATTAAATCACAAAACTCGTTCCATGATAATTCATCTCAGAAACATTCTCAAAAAAGAAAACAATATGCACACAAGATTAAATTGCTAAGTTGTAATCTTATAGCTGTAACAATATCCGATTATCTTAATCAATACCATACCAAAATATGCTTGCTAAGTTGCTACAAAATATTAATGATCCCTACTCCCTAATAAAAAAATAAGGCTTCCTCTGCAATGACATTTCCACTGCATGACATCTTAGACATTAGATTTATTTAATTTAATATATTTTACAAAAACATTCTATAAAGCTTGTGATTGAAATTCATGAAGGGATAAGATGAAAACACTTTACTCTTTCATTTCAAATTTCAAAGGAGAGAATCCATTCTCCAACGTAGATGCAGGCATTTGATTGTATAAGTACATTAGGTCACTTCAGGAAGCACATTTTTGCAGTCTATTTCTCAGCTTTGAGTCAGTACACTTTCGATTGCCTTCCTAGCCTCTTTACATAACACATCAGATTCCTTTCCAAAAATGGGTTTATGTATAACTACTTTCACAGATCCTACGTTCACAATACCCTCCTTTCCTGCAGGCATGATTTGACCAGTTCCAATAAGGGTAATAGGAACGAGTGGAGCATTTGTCTTTGCAGCTACACTGAAAGCACCCTTCTGCAAATCCCCCAAAGAACGTCACAAAAGAATGAGTTAGTTCACTGATATAAATCTCAGACAGAACAAACATGTATAAAGAAACGAAAATGAAATAGTTGAAATTAATTTATCTCAAGTTACATTTCATAATCATCATATAAGCTAGGGAGCCTCTTATTTTTCTGGGTCACAGCTTTCATGAACCAGTCCAGTTAAAACATACCCCGATACCCTGCACCCCCCTCCTACTGATTTTTCAATCGTCTCTATGGTCGAGTTCCCTATCTAGGTGCAATAAGCGCCCAAATCACTTTAATCCCAAGTGAAGACAGAAAGTAATGGAAAAGGAAAAACTATCAAAATTTAAAAATAAGTTCATTTAAAATATAATTATTACTCTTTCAGTATTGAGTGTTTTAGTAATGTTATCTAATTGTGCTAGTGTTAGTTACTTATTTAGTATGCGAATGCCATTAACTTCATCCATATCCGTAAAAAGACATAATTCACGTTATGAACACAAGGCAAATCTGGATAGTCAATTATTATATTCACCACCACAAACATAGCATAGTCACTGCATTAAATTCCCATGTTCCATCCTAATTTTTATATCCAGTATTCTTAACTTTTTGTCAGTATGGTAAAACTGAATACACTCCTGTATTTTGGAAGGTATTATCTTCTTTTACCAAAGACACGTATTAATTTCATATTACTATCCTAATCTTTTATTATACTATTATAACAAATAGTTTCTTTGTATTTTGCTACTTATTGTAATATAAACGTTGTCCACTCGTCACCATCTGTTGGTTCGACAGTACATTGGAGTTAACTTTCTTTTTTCTCTCACTCTTCTCCTTTTAACGTTATCTAAACTCTTTTTTAATTTTATTTAAACACTGTGCAGAGCGCAGACACTCTTGTTTGATAATAAACTTCATGCTGAATGACAACATTCAGGAAACATATGGAAAGGTATAGGAAAGTAATATCAGTATGTATTATTTCTGTTTTCCTACTTTTCCATCCATTTATATGTATTATTTCTGTTTTCCTACTTTTCCATTCATTTACAACTTGTAGCATGTTACTAAAGAAAGATCATTGTTAGTCATTTTAGTTGTCAGCATCCTATAGTTGAAACTCTAAAAAAAAAATTCTTTCTCCTGCTGCCTTTTTCGAATTATTCTCTATTTTGCTGCTAATTGAGCACCCACTCCTTGCAGTACTCTTGAAGTAGACCCATATGATTAATTAAATAATAAGTATAAATAGGTGGAATAAGTTTTTAGGATAGTGATTATAGCAGATCTTGCTACAAGTGAAATATTATATCTTACTCTTATCTTTCCATCCTAACCTAACATCTTATTTATTTGTAATTAAGTTGCTACACTTATTCAAGAGCCTTGCTCTTTATTTTTTTTAAGACAATTGATTAATAACTATTGCATAGTTTTCATAAAGTTCACTTTTGTGGAATCTAACTAATATATGTGTCATCAAAGGCAGATTTTGATACATTTTAGGGTGGGCAATTGCAATCCATATAATAGTGATTAATTTTATTGTTTGGCCCTGGGTGCAGGATTTTGGATCCATCACTCGGTGACAAAGGTAGTGGAATTTTTTCCCTTCCTGTGCACATCTCTTCAGACCTTTTTGTACACACACACACACGTATATATACAAATTGTCAAGTCAAAATACACTCAAGCCTTATTTCTAAAAGTTAATAATCTCAAGTTAGTATTAAACTGGGTTTGGTTAGTCACTGCCTATTCACACAATAACAACCCAACTAGTTTCAGAGGCTAAAGCCTCTGCACACTGCTCCACACACCACTTTGGTATGGTACAATTAGGCACATGAAACCCACAACCGCCTTCATGTAATAGGAGTGACACCACATCTCCTCTAGGGGCTTCATCAGCTCTTCCAGTCCCTGTTCCAACCATCTTTTGGGACCATCACCCCTGTTTGGCCAGTGGGGTCCAAAAAAATATCCTTGGGTAATATTTCTCCTCCTCTTCCATAGAATGGAGTCTAGTCCAATTTCCTCATTTCTTGGGACTCCCACAATAACTTCCAAGAAACTTAATAGACAAAGTTATTTGTCTTGATTAATTATGTTGAGATTTAGTTTTGTTAAAAAAGTTTATTGTCTTCTAAGGTGTTTTTTTGGGCTGTGCCTGCCAATCATGTAGGGTCCGAGGTTCAGATTTTCTCATCTACCTGTTGTACTTCAGATTTGTGTATTTTCTTCTATTAATAGATCAGTTAAGAGCAATATCTCCCTCAGGCAATATTTCTCCTAAATCTTTTATTCTCAAGTGGTTCCATGGTCAAGGTTACCATGATCACTTGCAAAAGCATTGCAACAAAGTGTAATCAAATAACATTGAACAATGGATCAAACTGGATTTTAAGCTTTATGCTCTAATGCATCTATATGTGGAAATCAATATACTGTGGATCCTTAGAACATTGAAAACCTATAACACTTTCTGGAGAAAAACTCAGTATTTTTGTAAATGATATTCAATGTCCTTACGATTCTGCCCACAAGTTGGCTTCTATCAAACAAATTAATCATTATATAATGTCTCCTTTCATTGCATAATAAGCACAATTTGTTGAATAAATGAGAATGTTCTTGGAATCTGGCTCACTGGAAAAAGTTAAAAGGAAGCTGCACAAGTTTTATACCGTGATGATTCTTGGTGCTACAAATCCAGGTCACGGTCATGTTTGTGAACAAATTCTAACTAGTCAACTTTTATGTACTTGCCAGTACAACATTTTTTCGAATAACAAGCCATCGGAAGTACTCACCACAGAAACATTCTTACAAGGGCATTCATCATGTTATCATTTATGTAGCAGATTTCAGTCCCATTTCACACACTAGTATTGAATGGAACTCGAATCACATGGGAGCCACTAAAAGACACAGTCCTCCCTGGCAGATTTTCAATCCAAACAAACAATAGAAGAAATATACATCTTCACCTTCCTTCCCTCGTGCAATGTTAATAAATTGAACAAATAGATCTTTTGCAATATGATATTCATCAAAATTGTGATGATAATCTGAATTAGACCCATATGATGTCTTCCTCCACACTTTTCAACACTCAACAGCCGCCCAATGAATTTCCTTACGTCCTATATTTTCTTCCATGCTAGATTCAATTTTGGCCTCCAACCTAAGTTTTTCCTCCAAACAATCCACTCCAATTACCTTACTCATGCTGAAATGATGAATTACTTGTCACGAAATATCTGTTGGATCAGGCAAGTTGGACCAAAATGATAGAACACCGATTGATAAATGAATAAAACATAACATTGAACAGTGAAACCACACACAATACAACAACACACTTGCTGTCCTACAGAGAAAAGTCTCTTACAAAGTGTATTCTCAATACACATACAGCAAATAACTACACACTTCTTAATTTCAAATCTCCTATCAAACATATAGATACACAACCACCAGCAGATATTGTATACTCATCTTATTTTTTTACTTTCTTCCTCTGCCCTTTTCCCAGCAGCAGCAATATTCGGTTTTAAAATTTTGTTCCTTTTGTATGGTACTGAGTTTTTATTAATATGACGGACTAATACATGAATTTTGAGTTATTTTATCTTTTTGAGCTTATTGTATGTATACTACATACATAGATACATAGAGAGAGAGAGAGAGAGAGAGAGAGAGAGAGGTAAGATCAAGTTACTTCAAAGTAACTCTATGCGAGTTACTCCTCATCCTAACCTTTCATCTTTTCTTAATTTAATGGTTCTAATATAAATTCATTTTTAACTATTAGATAACTTTCTTTCTAATATTAAAATGCTAGTACAAAATCAATTATTTTCTATCACGTACGCTCCTACTAATCAACAAACTTCAATCCATTAGTGGATCCTTTCCTATCTAACTTGGGTCTCAGTGTCTGCTTCTATATCACAATTATCTACAAAGATGGCAATGATTAATGATTACAAGAATTTTTACACAAACTCACCTTGAATGTGCCTAGTTTTCCATCTTTACTGCGTGTTCCCTCTGGAAAGAAAAAAACAGAGGCTCCTTTCTTGATCAAATCCATGCATCGTTTAAGACAGTCCTGCAGGTCAAGAAGCAAGCAAAATGACTTGAACATCATTTATGTCTCTTAAGCCAAAAGGGGGAAATAATTGCACAGAAAACACTGCCATCCATCCAACAAGAACTGTTTAAAATTAAGTGCAATTAATAATAATAATAGAGAAAGAATACCAGCTGGCTTCGGCTGTCCATGCGCTTCAAAGGAATGACACCCAAAAAAAACATTGCCCACCCAATTATTGGGAAAAGAAATATACCAGTCTTGCTAATGAACTTGAAGCTTCTTCCTAACGTAAGAAGAGTATATATGTCTAGAAAACTCTGATGATTCGAAACATACACAGCAGGGGTATCTGGAGGTGGCAGATTCTCCAGTCCCTCAAATTCAATTTTGAAAAATGGTGCTACAGTCAGTGTAGCCCACACTTTGGCAATAAAATGGTGGAACTTTCTTCTGTAGCGATCAAACAGGAGTACCAATGGATGTCCAACCATCATCAGCACAAAAAGAAATATGGCACTGAAGGCTGTGACAACATAAAAGCAAGCTCCCCTGACTTTAGATTCCACTTTCAGCTCTGCAAGTAAGAGATAATCAATACTTGGCAAAATAGACCAGCCTCCCAGTTCAAACATAAATCAAAAACCCTAATCAAATAAAACATATTATACATACCAGGTAGTAAATAGCCATCTTCAGCAGATCCAGCTGCAGTAAGTTCAGATCTAACAACTACATCTCTGGGCAATTTATTCTGAACAATAAATTTAGGACTACCAAACAGCCATGGTACATTTTCAAGCTTCTTAGAGATTCCTTGCATGCTACATTGAGGAGCTACAAAGGGAAGGGAAACAACCATAAAGCATAAATAAATAAAATTACAACCAGTCATTTACCATATTTACTAGACACAATTCGTTACACCCTCATCCAAGTATCATGGAGAAATAAACAAACTAATAAACACCAAAAAAACACCAGATTAGTATTGAATATTTTGTAATGTAAGATGTTATTAAAAATGCATAATGAGAGTACACACTTACCCTTATGTGAAATCCTCAAAACTGGATGCTTATAAGTTGTTCCACTGTGAGTACACAACTGCAAAGCCAATGGGATTCAATCAAACAAAACTAAGACCCCACACATACATGAAATAAACACGAAACAGAATAGAGTGATAAAGAATTACATTACTTACCAGGGTGGAAGAGGATCCCGCAAAGAATATTGCTTCTTTGTGGCCTGTAGATTAAAAAAAAAAGACAAAATAATAAATAAATAAAGTTGTGGAGGAATTAGAGATAGAAATAAGAAAAGAAAGGACTAACCGATGTGAAGAAGACGGTGGATTGGAGAACTGGCAGAAAGAGGAGTGATTTCCATGGCATCAAAATTGATGACGAAGAAATGCTTAGGGTTTTATTTATACTTTTTCCAATTTGGAGTCGTAAATTTCAAAGTATCATTTCGTTCAAATCAATCACGGATGTATTTTGTTTCTTCACTTTTGCTTCGATTCACACAGCTCAGTTTGGAAATTGTTTTCTAGCCAATTTCACTTTCGCTCCATTATAAACTACACCAATAATATTTTATCTTTTCTTCTAATGGGTTTGAAATTAACATCTTTTGTGTTTAAAAAATTATTTTCTTACCCCACTTTTCCCTCTAATTCTTGTTTTTGGATAATACAAGAAACACCCAAGAGAAAATAACTTTGTTCTCTTAAAAAAAAAAAAAAAAAAAAAAAAAAAAAAAAACTTTACTTTGAAAAATGATATTTTAACACTAATTTTTTATATTAAATGTGATTAGACTATTTTAGATTAAAAAGAAAACTTTGATTTTTTCTTTCAAATATGTCTTTTTTTCAATTTTTTTAATTTGAAATCATCTAACCACATTTTGACTTGTTATGTCAAAATGGTGTTAAAAATTAATGTTAAAATATCATTTTTCTTTTTAGCTTTGGCAAGATGGTATAATGAAAAAATATATATATATTATTAAAGAAGACATGAATTGGGAGGGAAGAAAAAGGGGCAGGATAACTCCACAAAATTTCAAATTTAGTAAAATATTTTCTTATCTTTATTTTTATAATTAATGAATATAAAAATTTTCTGATATCTTCAATTGCATTTTGAAAACAACTGTGTTTAAGGTCAAAATATATATATTTTTTGTTACCAATACTTTTTTATATAATTATATAAATATTAAATACTGATTGGTAAATGTTGAATAAGTACAGAAAAATAAAAATATTAAATGTTTATTTTAGAAATAAGTTATAAAATTTTAAAAAAATAATGATAATATAAATCCTAAAATTATAAAGTTATAGAATAAATTACGAATTTATAAAATTATAAAATAATTTAAAAATTTACATGATGAAATCTTAATAAATCCACGAAACTAAATAATCTAATTAACAAAATATTTAACAACTCAATTAAAAAGTGTTAAACTTTTTAAAACTCAATTAACCATAAAAATTTAACAGATAGTTGGTTAAAAGTCTGCCAACTTAAAAGAAATTTAAAACTTAATTAAACTTTGTTTCTTTTAATAATTTTGTAAAATTATATTATTTGTTTTTTTGGACTAAAGAACCATGCTTTAAATATCTTAAACTGTGAATATTTAATACATCAATGAATTCTTATTTTTAAATTTTGTTTAATATATGATAAATAAATGTTTTTTTTTTCTAATTTTCCTTTTGCATATAAAAAAATGTTATAAGAAAAAACAATCAATATAATGTGAAAAAGTTTTTCTTAGACAATTTTGAATAATATTTTTAGAATAAGTTGTTTGAATAAACATTTTCCAAGGAGTTATCATAAACAGGTCCAATTTGAATTTTTTATTTTGTTGAAAATCAAACCCCAACAAATTTACATATAATTTTAAAAATTTAATGAAAAAGAGACTCTTGTATAGATGTCTCTTTTAAAATCTAACTATAGTTACGTGTCTTTCTCGTGATACATTATAAAATATGTTATGATTTTTAAGAATTTATTTATATTTAATCAATAATTTTGTTTGTGGTTTGTGTATATGCAACTTTATTGCATGCCATTGATTACTAAAACGATACTATTTTAAAAATATAGTTGTAGCGTCTAAAACCAGTTATATTTTTAGAGAAAAAAAAGTTAAATTGTGACGGCTCAGAAAATTAAAGAAGGATAAAGAAAATAGGTGTATGCAAGGGAATGGACCGTTTGATTTTGATGATGGTATATAAATGAAAGTTTCAAATTATGTTTCACTTTATGCATGAAGTATCTTTTTTTCTAACATTCTGATATCTTATTTTCTTCTCCTTCTTTCGACAAAATCCTTCTAGAATTTCTTCCTCTTCACTACAAATGTTTCTTAGTTAGGTCGTGTAGAAGTAAATCATGGTGTTTAAGGTTTAATTTTTACCGATCAGTTGCTATTCTCTGAAACTCGTAAGAAAATTTTTCTATTCATTGTAAATTTTGAGTTTTCTGGTACATGCAAACACCGTCTAGTTTGCATGTGTTCATCTCCTTCATCTGACTTTGATTTCGGTTTTTGATTATGTGATTGGTATTCTTTCACCAATTTGAAGTCTCTAGAGTGATCCAGAATATGTTGGGTAGCCAAAAACCGTGAAGATTTCTCACTCGGACAAATTGTTTTAAGATAAGAGAAGTTGGTTAATTTAATTATAATTTTTCTGTGTATAAAATCACTGTTTAGACTGGTTGCATTTTGGATGGTTGATCGATATTGGAAATGCTGAAACTTATGAACAGGTTTGGAGTCTTCTGTTTTGTGATTAATATGTTTTGCTTCTTCTTCTTTTTTAATTGTATAAGTGGAATTGGTCAGGGAAGGGAGTATGATACAAGTGTGGGGAATTAAAAGTTGGTAAGAATGATGTGAATTGGTAAGAATAGGTGTTGATCATAATTATGTAGTATTCTGTAGAATTATACAAACCGCTGAAAGTCATTCATTGACCGTGCGGTTTGTTTCGTGTGTTTAGTCTTAACAGAGTTTTATTATTTTAGAGTTTCAGTTAATGACCGATCGGTTTTGGACTAGTGCTTCGTTTTGCATTGGTACTCGGGTTGTTGTACTGTTCAGTCTCTTAGTAGGGATAGGTATTATTAATAGTATTTTATGTCAATTTCAAATGTCCGGCATATGCTATAGGGTTAGCGTTGGGTCTTATAATAGCATTTAGTCTAGTATTAGCACTCGGTTTTATACTAGCATTTAGTTTAGTATTAGCGCTCGGTTTTATACTAGCATTCAGTCTAGTATCAATGCTCGGTCTTGTACTAGCATTTAGTCTAGTATTAGCACTCGGTCTTATACTGGCATTTAGTCCATTATTAGCACTCAAACTTATACTAGCATTTAGTTTAGTATTAGCGTTGGGTCTTATACTAGCATTTAGACTAGTATTAGCACTCGGTCTTATACTAGCATTTAGTCTAATATTAGCGCTCGGTCTTATATTAGTATTTAGTCTTTTATTAGTGTTCGGTCTTGTACTAGTATTCAGTCTAGTAGTAGCGCTCGGTCTTGTATTGGCACAGTCTTGTAGTTAGTGTTCAGTTTTGTTTTAGGTGGTGAGTTTCCATTCGGTCTTCAACGTTCACAAGGTGTTCGACATTGTATGTGTTTTTCATTATTGTTTAAGATTTGTTAAGAGTACTTGCACAAACTATTGAGTAAATTCTAATGTATTATATTTAAAGTTGGTTGTAAGAGAATTTTATGGAAGAATGTCTCATGATTGGTTATTGAATTGTACACTATGAATATGGAATCGTGCTAAGTTGTCGTTCATCTTGAAATTCTATGATTACTATTCTCACATAAAGAAAGGTAATTCATTTGTGAGAATATCAGGAGGTCCTTTAAACTTGGGGTATCGAGGTAAGCATCAGTGGATTAACCTTGGGTGGTAGTTGATTGGTGTCAGCTATTTCACTACCGCAAGTGCAAGGACGACTCTAACTACATATTCATACAATCTGGATAGTCAAGTCAAGGAGTGAGTTCATGTTGCATTAATCGTTCGGTCTACGATCTGGATAGTCAAGTCAAGGAGTCAGTTCATGTTGCATTAATCGTTCGGTCATTGTTTGTTATAGTATTCGGTCATTGCATGTTAAGATGTTCTGCTATTACTTGTCACGTAGTGTTTTAATTGGATGTTTACTTTTATAAATTAAATTACACTAACTTATCCTTATTTCCTGTTTTGTCCATGTTTCTTGTTCGATTATTTTTTTGCAATAATCGTCTTGTGAGTGTGACCAGTTGGAAAGAAATTCTCAATGGAATAATCCTTAGAAAGAAATGACTCATCTGACTTGATAAAAGACCACTTAATATTGTGAATAGTTTTATAGTAGAAATATATTTAATAAACTTTTAATATTTTAAACATTTTAAGATAAGTGTAACTTAACTTTAATTTTCAAAAACAACTCTATCTATTGTTAAAGTAGTGACTATTTTATATAGTTTTCATGCTATATTTTATGGATCTTGCACCAATAACTAAAATAACTATGAAGTACAGTCATTATATTTAACAAAAGTATTATTTCCAAAAGTCTCATTCCTATTATACTAATTTAGCTAAAATGAAAATTTCTTTGCTAAAAGTCAACCAAATACCATTTATTCTACCCCGATATATAAAAATTACATCCTTAGAATAACTGTTATTTATTTTGGAAATAAATATAAAAATTAGAAATAATTATTAAGATTTTAATATAATAACATAAAATACGATAACTATATTTCATATTATATAAGATCAAATCTTATTTACATTTTTATGATATAAAAAGTAATTACATGATAAGATATAGTTTTTTATAACTTGCTAAAATTATATTTTTGTTTATAATTTTCATCATTTGCAACAATACCTGAATTAAAATTAATTTTTTGGAACAATTATATAACTTAACAAAAAGTCATTTAAGTATTATTTAATTTATATTTATATTATATTATTATTATTTAGTTTGTTATTTTACAGGATAAAGTTATATAATTTGTTACTATTAAATTTGTGATCTTCTCATCTTATAATATTTACCGATTTTTACAAAGATTATAATTTGTGTTGTTTTAAAAACAAAAAATAAACAATTTTAAATTGTGGATGATGGAGATAAAAAATAAAAAATACAGTTAAGGTAAACAATATTGTGATATCTTCATAAAGAATTGTTTACTTTTTATTTTTTTTATAATAAAAGAAGATAGCACCATGGTTGATTTCCTGGCTTTCCCCCTTTCCTGTTTGCAGAGAATAGAAAAACAAAACATCCATGATTGAACCCTAAGTTTAAAATTACCGGGTAGCCAATTCTAACACTGGTGCGTATTTTTGTCTCAACCACGTCTCTGTGATTCATCTCCTGTAATCAGTATTTTGAAAATCATTGAATTGGAAAAGAAGTTGTAAGTTGATGTGATAATTTTGATTACCGATTGAACTTTTGTTGTTTCTGTGATGTAGTTATCACGAAGGTTGTTTTGTGTAATTCGATAAGATCTTCTTTATTATGCTGAGGGAGGAAAATTAGTTTGTATGTTTAGGCAATATTTGGTTATATATTCGAGAGTTGAATGGAGTGAGGTGATACAAAGTTATCATTGCCATTGTTTGAATATTGTGATGGAAGTGTAATGCAGAGAGAGTGAGAGAATTGGGTCGGGTTCAGAATTAGAGGGAAGAAAGTGATTACTAGATAATGTAATAGCAATGTTGAAAAACTTGGCTTTTCTGTTTCTTCCTGTTGAATAGGTAAAAGCTAATAAACTCACATGATGCGTGAAAAAACAAATGAACTAAACCACTCCAAAAACCAAATAAAACCACACCTGAATTAACCAGACCATTTTTTTAAATCGTTTAGGAGTTAGGAATACAGAGAGTTCACTGGGTTTCACATTTCAGTTATCTGTTCAAATGAAAACATCTGGCTTCTCAATTGGATACCCCAATTCCATCTCAGCCTCTCCCAACAATCAAAGCAAGCAAAACCCCTGATTCTTCTTCGTGAACCCTTAATTCACACATCTCATTCCAAATCTCCATAACTTTTTTATTTAAATAATTATCTTCGTCCCTTATCTCTGCATTTGTTTTGCATATCAATGTAAGTTTGATTGTGATTCTCGTTTCCTGAGTCTGTCTTTCACACTGGTTTTGCAGTTATTTCTTGGTTCACAGATATATTCATATATTTTTTTGGTCCTTATTTCAGTCTGTCTCAGATTTATTTTTTATTTTTTTGCTTTTTTGGATTTTGCTCCTTTTTATTCATAATATATGGTAAATTGGTGCAGCCATGTTAACTTGTTCTTTGTAAACATGTCATTGATTAATTTTACAAAAAAAAAAAAACAGTAGTCTGATGCTCTCAGGTTTGGTTTCTTGGTTTTGGTTATTTCCCGTCTTATTAATCTCTTGGTGCTTGCCTTGTGCTGGTTCTGTAATAATGATTTGAGATAAAATTAAGAGATAGTTATTATCATGAGGTCAAGAGGTACAACAACTGCAAAGTCTTCGTTAGTGTGAATATTTGTGAATCATTATCATAGTCCAGACACTTTGAATGCGAATGGTTCTTCCAACAATTGAATTAGGATTATAAGACTTTTCCTTAATAAATAAATACAATCTAGTAGTATATTGTGGAAGAATAATTTTCTTGAGTTAAGCCACTGTCAAATGTCAATTGATGTTCATGGGGTACTAATTCCCACCTGACTGTAAAAAATGCTACTAATAAACGAACTTAACACGACACTACAAACTCAAACAATTTCCAAACTCGTTCGAATTAAAAACAAGTTCTAATATGATTCTGCAGCACTTGCTGAGTTTTCTTCTTACCTTTGTTTTTCCCTAGCGTTATGTTTCTGAAACCATTGATGAGTAGAACTGATATATCCTGCTATACTACTAGAAGACTTGTTTAGTTATCTAAATTTGCACCTTTTTGAATGAGTTCAGTGAAAAATTGTTCCAATCAGGCTGTCTGAGGTCGGTGAACTTTATTTCTACCATGGCCAACAAATCTCAAGAAGAGCCCAAGACTGCTCCTGAGCCTGATCGGTGGTACAATCTCACCCTTGGACCTTCCTTCAAAGATGAATCCTCCAACAAATACTGCACGCTACGATGTAAGTTCCAAACTATAAAAATTCATTTTTAATAGTTTTTTTTTTTTTCTGGTGGGTCAGTTTTTGTTTTCCAAGTTACTGGCAACTAGGTATGGAATGTTCATTCTTGATTTTGCAAGGATTATTTTTTTCCCCTTATTTATGTTGAATTTTAATCATTAAAGTCTTGAATCGGTTCAGATGAATTTAAGCCAGCTTCAGTTGATAAGAATAAGCCAGGATTGCTACGCAAGACCAAAGAGAACAGGATTTCTGTGGAATTTCAGAACAACCAAATAGGAAAACCCAAAGTGACATTTGAGGGGAACAGTGAGGATTACAGGGAAAACGATGCTGTATTGTTTTTTGATGGTGAGACACTTCGATTGGAGCGGCTTCATAGGGCCGTAAAGCAACTGCGACACCTACGAATGCCTGGTGAATCTGCAGGTGCTGCAGCTACAGCTGTGGCTGCTCCATCTGGACCAGCTTTGGATCCTCGGTCATCCCCTGTTGGGAAGTCTGTAAAGCCAGCATCTCTTGGCAGGAGCTCATTTCAGGCTGTGCCAGTAAGTGCTCACTAACTATCTATGGCATAGTTGTGTATACTAGCTAATTCCATTGTATCTTAAAATTGTTTGCTGTCAGAATTTTGCATTATAAATATGGTTATTTTTACAATGCATTAAGATTTTTACTGATTTTATGGAGTTAAAAATTTATTATGTTTGGTATGTGCATGATTACCATAATGTATTATTGATATCATAATAGAGAGAGAAAGTTGGGGAGGGGGTGGGGGGAAGGTGAGTTGATTGGAGAGGCCTGGAGGGGCAATATAAAAGTGTTTGTTTATGCTTGTTATCATGGAGATACTTCTCATTTGATGACAGGACCATTATTTGTTTCCATGGTTACACAGTAAGCTATTTTTCATTTTTCATCAATTGAAGCATTTGTTTAATTAAGGGGGGAAAGAGTTATAGAAATAACTGAAGGCTGTAAAATTATATTTTTGAGACTGGCGAACAAGGTTTTCTAAATGCATGAATGAAGCAAAATAGTTTCTCTTGTACCATTTTAACGATATTTCTGTTGGTTCTGCACAGGTTGAGGTGGAGCGTATTGATATTGGTGAACCTGAGAATACTGGTATGTATCATATAGTCTGAAGATTTATGTAATAGCATATTTGGACTATATTGAGCTTTAAACTTTTTTTCAAACTAAACAGGCCCTAAGCGTTTCATTTTCATCATTATGTGATGCAGCTTTTTATTTTCATCATATGGTTATTTACCGTATGAGCTTTTGTATAAGGTGTACTGTTCATGTTTTCCAATTTGATGATCTGTGTTTCCTTTGCTGCGTGCTATAAATTGCTGCCTCATTCTTATCCCCAGTGCTGAAAGACTTTTTTTATTGGATGTCTGCTCTGTTGATTTTGTGGTGCATTCGCCATTAATGACATAGTTGATGCAGTATTTGCTATTTATTTATTTATGTATGAACTACGAATAATTTAATGTTGTACGTGTCGTTTGGCAGGTGTCAAAGTTGGTTCGAAGAGGTCATCTGATTATCTAAATGAACCGCCCATCAATGCCTCTCCAGATGCGAAAAATGAAGTCGAGGAACATCACGATATTGACATTAAAGACCTTTTTGGCAGCGAGTCACCGGAGGATGACAATAATGTTGAAGAAAAAGATAATGTTGGATTTGACATGAATGTTCCACACACGGATGATGATGTTGTGGATATGGATGATAGCGGTGATGAGGTGGACAAAGGACACAGTCCTGCAGAAGCTCCCGAAACCCAGGCGAATGCAGAGGGAAGGGATGAGCAGACATCTACTTCTAGCAGTAGCAGTGGAAGTGGCAGTAGTGAAAGTGGTAGTGGAAGTAGCAGCAGCAGTGACAAGGAAGACAGTGACAAGGAAGACAGTGACGAAGACACAGTTCATTCAATCTAAAGTTATACTACACCGGTTTCATTCTTTTTCTTTTCTCATTATTGGTCTTTACTTTTTTCAAAGTAATCCAATACATAATGAATTGAATGTGTTTCTCAGGCCTGGCTTGGAAGGGTTATCAATAATGTGCTATATTTTATGTGTTTATATTATTAATCGACTTTAAATAATTTCGTTTTGACATTGAAGCAAACTTCCATGGTGGAAAATTGGCTAGCCTGAGATTGATCTTAGGGAGACGAAATGAATTTGAATTCTTTACTAATGTTATTGCTAAGTGTCAATGGAACTTTCACTGGTTTAGATAAGTGCCTATGTATGATGAGATACCAAATAGTTTTATAATAATATTTTATTTTTTTTAAATATAATCTGTAGGAAATAAAATTTTATTCTAATAGTGAACTGCTAAATAAACATGTTTCAATCGAAAAATATTAAACAGTGTAAAATTTTTTAAAAAATTATTGGATGTAATATAATGTTTATATGTTTATAATTATAAATAATTAATAGGTTTGATATACTTTTTTTTTCAAATTACCTTAAAATTAAAAAATGTTAATAGATGTGATATAAATAATGTTGTTTTCCTTCTACTGACGTTTATATATCTATGTTAGCATTTCCTATTTAATATTGAAATCCACATAAGACAAAAATCTTGGAAAAGAAACTTATACTTTTCAATCTTCATATAGTTTAGGTTTCAACTTTGAACAAATAGTAAAAGAAATAAATCATACAATTCAAACTCTAACACAAGAAAAACATCATTGTTCTCATCCTACTTGATAATTTCTTGCCTTTAAATAAAATATTTTGAAAATACTCAAATGTTAACTAGGTCAACTAATATGTTACCAATAAGGAGTATTGGTAAAACCTGAAGAATTGTTTTGATGATGCTGCAAGAAGTATTATTTAAAGATAACATTAGATTTATTTAAAAAGCAACTTGTAGAATTTGGATGTAGTAGAAAAATCTTAAACCTTGTATTTTTAACTTGAATAATCGATTATGGACAAGCTATAATCGATTATCACTTGCATTTTGTACTAGAATAATTGATTATCATGAAGCAATAATCGATTATCACAAGTCATACTTGAATAATCGATTATCACTTCATATAATCGATTATCACTTTTTGAAAAACCTGTAACGGACTTGGATAATCGATTATCACTTACAATAATCGATTATTTGTGGTAGTTGGGAGATGACCTTTCAGTTTCTGACCCTAGGCTTATAAATAGGTGCTTTGAGAACTTCAGAAAGTAACGTTGTGAACGTGGGTCTTTTGTAGAATACAGTTTGTTTGAGGAAGTTCTCAAAAGCTAGTTCTGTTCCCTTGCCTGGTCTCGTGAATAGGAGAAGCTCGCGTTTCGTGTGTCGATAGTCAGAGCGATTCTCTTCGAGTTGGCAAGGTGCTCTGCCTGGTCTCGTGAATAGGAGAAGCTCGCGTTTCGTGTGTCGAAAGTCGGAGCGGTTCTCTTCGAGTTGGCAGAATGTTTGCTTCCGATTCGTGTGTCGAAGGAAACACTTCCCGTTCGTTTGTCGAAGGAAGGTGTTTTCTATCCCTTACTCATTTCATTATCTTGTAATCTGTACAACTGTATTTTTAGTGAAAATCGTTAATCACTTTTTATAGTGATTAACAACTGGACGTAGAATCTTTTGATTCGAACCAGTATAAAAATCATTTGTGTGATTTTTCACTTCCCTACACTCCTTAATCTTTTAGCACTCCAACTGTTCAATAAAAGTTTTACAAGAAATTTAAAACTGATAAAGAAATTGTTTTCGTGACCGAACACGCTTATACGCTTACTCTTAGTTTTTTATTCCGCTGCGTTATACTCTACGAACCATACCCCTTCGATACCATCACAATAGACAACTCACCACTTAAAAAGGTCTATTAACAAATAATGAAAAAAAAATATGAAACTATAACAAAATAAAATTTTATTAAGAATCGAAAATAAATCAGAAAAATTTCAGGAAATCAAAAAGTAATAAGTAAGGATAATGATATTTAGACATTACGTGTCAATCTGTGATTGGTCAAAAATTACTCCACAATCAATAATAATCATAAACATTATCGTGGAGTAATTTTTGACCAATCACATATTGACACGTAATCATTATTGTCAAAAAAATGTTATCTAAATATCATTATCGAATAAATAAATAAGTGTCTATGTTATTAAACAGATGCTGGATTTAAAAGATTGGTCATCATTTAACTAATATCACTAAACAGAAAGTAAATTTAAATTATAATAGGGTTAAATATGCTTTTAGTCCATATACTTTAAGGCGATTTTGGTTTTAGTCCCTCTTTCAAACTAAGGTACAATTTAGTCCTTCAACTTTAAAAAACTCTGGTTTTAGTCATTTTACCAAATTTTTTTAACTTTATTTAATGTTTCAAACGCGTTTCTCAATTAACATTGAAGCAAAAATGTGTCAAATAGTGTAAACAATCCAAATGCTATAATGAAACGTGCTTGAAACAGTAGTTAAAGTAAAAAAAATCTCGTAAAAAGAACTAAAACCAGAATTTTCTAAAGTTAAAAAACTAAATTGTACCTTAGTTTGAAAGATGGACTAAAACTAAAATCGCCTCAAAATATAGAGACTAAAAACATATTTCACCCATTATAATATAACTGAATGAGGAAAAATTATTTAACGAAGGAATTTTAAATTTCCCCGTAACAATAACAAGGTCAACATAATTAAGATAACTTTTTAATCAACAAAACAAAACAGCAATAAGACGAAAACATAGGACAGTTTTCCTTTTTTGGCAATGATATTTTTTTTAGTGCTACTGCTGTTACTGCATTTAAAAGCTAAACGTACACGATTATTTTTTTCACAAGGTAACCCACCCTTATCTTATAAAATACTGTTGTTCTCTTTTCAGTTTATTATAAGAAAACATATAACTTTATATTTGAAAAAAGGAAAAATTAGCAATTTTTGGTTTTTCTTCTTAACCCACGACAATTAAAATAATATGTTACAACCACTTATTTATCCTTGTTTATGCACATTCTTTATTAAAAATATGATTTAATTTTATTCCATCGCTTTCACCATAAAAAAGAAAAATACAGACTTACAACCAACTTCATGACATTTCAATAATGACCAAAACATGCATTTGTTAGTTTTAGGTAAGATAATATACTTTTATAATAATTATTTTAGAATATTTTAACATTATTGATATGTTATTTCGTGATTAGTTTATATTGATATTTATAATTATTATTATCATTGATTTTAAAATAATTTTAAATCAATTATATAATGATACATAAATAAAATTAAAATTGTTGAAAATTTTACATCAACTCAATTCATAATATATAAACTAATATAATCCTTATTTTACAAGTCCATTGTATGATATTTGAATTTAAAATCTACTTACGTAATATAAAAACGTTAAAAACTTATACAAGGGTAATATTTATGTATATACATATATCTTGAAACATGAGTCTAAAGTGGAAACTTTTGACTTTGTATCTGCATTTTTTTAAACATGTCAATCAATATATAAATATTGATCGAAACACGTCAATTCAAATAAATTTTCCAAGCATTGTATTCCAACACGCCTCTTTTAGTCTGAATTTGAAAGCAAAATTAGGTGTGAAAGTGGATGTTGGTCACGCCCACTTTCTGTTTTTTTAAATATTTCTAATTAATATTATTGTTAGCGGTTGTTTTTATTATTGGTACGGTGAAAATAAAGATGGTATTATGTTTATATGTTCATAAATTCTACATAAGTAGTCACTAAAATTAAAAAAGAAATATATATTAAATATGTTTTTAGTTTTTAAAGTGAAATTTAATTTATTTTATTAAAAAATATAATAAATTTTTTATAAACTTAAAAACTTTATTAATATAATTATTTTAATCCAATTTTAACTGTATCAATTTCTTTTAGTGTTAAATAGTCTTCCAAAATTATATTTAAGTCGAAACTCGTAAGATGAAATAAAGAGTTCAATTGTCAGTTCCGTTTAATATATTAAAAAAATTTAACGTAATTGAGTTGAAAACATTAAATTTATCTATTTTTAAAATTTGATTTGAGGATTAAACTGTATTAAAATTTAAAAATGAATTCTAATTTCACATATAAATTAAAAACATATTTAGCACAAAAATATAATAAAAGTTTTCCTAATAAAAAAATTATGACAATTTTAAAGGTAAGGAAGAAAATTATGTTTTTAAAAAATGTATCATATAATATATATATATGATAATAATTTGTGTATACTAAATAACGATATCAATAATATTATATATTATTTGTGTGTCCATATAATGTATAGTAGTAATTAACATTTAGATTTGAAGTGGTTGTGGAGTCTTCATCTCCTGTGTAGAAGCTGTAGCTATCAGTGTTTTCTTATTGATCTCGTTAAATGCTTTGTCTCATACATTGCAGGTATTGGATTAACGAATTAATACATGAAAATAATTAATAATGTAAAATAAAAAGAGAGTTTGGTACTGATAAAACATATTCGAATTGATGATAAATCATGCCATATAAAGTAGACAGATAATTTCTGAAAAATAAATATTATGCAGACAGTTTAACCACTCGGTTTATTTTTATTTATTTAATCATTTATCCATACACTTCTTTTGAGAAATTATCTTTCATGAATCTCACAACTCATTTAATAATCGGTCTCAATCTCCTTACATAAATACTTCAAATTATAAATAATTAGATTCTTTTTTTTGTACCTACTGACATACATCATCGAAAAGTAAATCAAAATATATGATATAAAATATATTTATTTTCATTCATCAATTCGTCTTATAGCACTCCGCACTAAACTTGTACTATATAACTGACTTAAGTTTTTATCATTTTGTGTTATATTTCCAAACATAATTTGTTACGTTCTAGATATCATACTCAAGTCTTTTCGCCGTCATAAGTATAAGTAGAGAATCCACGAGTTTCAAAAAGACATACATGCCTTAAGTTCAAGTTTACACAATAGTTAGGAAAAAAATATTTTTTATAATTTTTTTTACAACTTTTTAGTATATGTATTATTTTTTTAATTACTTCATATTATTTATTTATTATTTTGCTGACGTACTCTAAATATGATGAAAAAATGACAAGTGTTTAGCAAAATGTTTTAAAAAAAATATGTTAACATATTATTATTCACTATATATATACATTTCTCATACTATTTTCTCCTTTTGCACTTTACTACGGAAGAAGACTATAGTCAAATATGTATGAACCGTGAAAAAGATGGGATGGAGTTCTACTGGATTCTCTGAAGAAAACTAGAGTCAAGATTGAGAAAAAACACAAAAAAAAAAGGACATGAACAACACTATGAAATATACTACCAAGACTAATGAAAATTTAATAATAAAAAAACTAACGAAATGGAAAAGGGGTGAATATAGAATTTATAGAAACATGAGTTTAGGATTTGCGATCATTAAAACATTATTAAGTCATCGTTAAACTTGACCAATAAAAGACAAAATTATAAAATGAGAGATGTATGATGAAATGGATAAGGTGCAAAAAGAAATACTATCCCATCAGTTCTTCCATTTCATTGAGTTCAACCATTTCAATTATTCCGTCAACTCATTTATGAGACTTGTTCAACTAGTTCATCTATCTTAATATTTTTTGTTAATCAATCGAATCCGATCATTCTATCTAAACAATAACTAAAATTCATACATTAAAAACTAAAAAACAAATTAAAAGAAACAACATCAACCAAACATAAACTTATTTCGGGAAAAAAAAAAGTATAATTGAATTGGAGAAAACTTAATCTTCAAATTGATACTAAAAAAAATAGAAGAAAAAAAAAAATAGATACCAAATAAAAGAAGGAAAAACCGACAAAGTAATACAACTTAAAAAAAAAACGATAAATTTACTTGTAAAACAGTGGAAATTTTATGTGACAGACGGTCAAATAATAATAAAAAAAGAAAAATTGGAAAGATATCAAGTGTTTTTCGTAATTCCCTTTTTTTTTTTTAAATAAGCATTAATATTGATTGATGTCATCTCACTTCTAGAATAGCGCGTATACAACACTTTCACGTATCCCAGTAAAACATATATAAGATAATAATGCATCAACCATATAAAGATAATTCTTCGAATATTATTTTAGAATCTATTGATTGATACTACGGTAATTGATTTTTTTTTTCTAAATTTGTTCTATGTTTTTATTTAAATTTATGGAATTAAAATAATTTGTAATAAAATTAAGTTTATTTAAATTCATAATTTTCAATACTATTCAAATTTTGAATTTTGTAAAGACAATTTATTTTTACTAATATTTTTATAAAATAATTTTGTTTACATTAAACATTTAAATAAAATTTAATTTATATTCATATTTGAAAATGAAACTTTTAAATAATCATATTTAAAATTTTAAAAAAATATTAATGGTATTTATAAGTATGAATTCTGTTGTTAGTATCTCACAACTTGATATCTAATGCCAATGAGATATGACTTTCACGTCAAAATAATATGCAGGTAATACTCTTACCGATCCTGACATGTTGTTTTGTTATCTTTCTATTAGTCATTATAAATTATTGTATATAATATTTTATGTATTACCAATATATATATATATATATATATATATATATATATATATATATATATAATTTATTGTAATTAATATAATAAATTTATTTAATTTATCATACAAATTTTAAAATATAAAAAATAAAATATCTATTAATAGTTGTTTTAATTTTAAGCAGTGACATCGTAAGATCAATTAATAAATTAATAAAAGAGAAATAAATAAAATTAGTATAAAAGTTTATGAATAAATAATTATGAAATAATAATACTTGTATTTATATAATTAACATCGCTCATAGCCCTATATTTTAATTGAAATAATTCTTATTTTAAGTATTTAATATCAATATACTTAATAATAAGATAATATAAAAATATACATAACATTACACTTGTCAAAATGAATTAAAACTTTCTAACTAATTGGACTTACTATGGATTCAAGTTATATTAAGTTAAAAAGAAATTAAATTTTGACATAGACAGAAAATGAATTTGATTCGCTGAAAACTCGATTTACTAATCCACTTATATATTCTAAATATCAATTTTTACTACAAATCCAAAATCTTAAATGCTCTTGTATCTCTAAATATATTTGAATTGAATTTTATTTAAATTTTAATTAGAAAATCTTTTTAATTTTTGTTTGGATTAAAGAAAAGAAATTATAATTAACTGATTAAACTCAAACTCATTTAACCCATCAATACATGATGGTTCAGACCAAATTCGAATTTTTTAGGTTCACTAATAAGTAAATTGGATTGAATTAACTTATTAAATAGTTAATTTCGTTATAGATAAAAATAGGTGACCTAATTTGACAACTTTATATAATACTAAATTGTCGACATTGTATATATATTATCCAATCAAACTATTTTAGATTGTTTTATAATAAAAAGACTTAATAAGCTTGGATCTTACTATTTAGTATACATATTAAATGAATAAAAATATTAATAATATAAATTTCATAATAATATCAAGAAATGTGTATTATATAATTATAATAATTGTATTAATTTATTTCATAATTATTTTGAAAACCATGTCAATTTTTTTTTGTGACAATACAAATTCCTTAATAGATTAGAAAGAATTATCATTAATAGTTAATTTTTTTTACGGTAATTACTTTAAATCAATGTCCATTGACAATAAATATAAATTCATCCCGAGATATTATGACCAGGCTGTGATGTTTGAATTAAAAAAAAAAAAAAAACTGACAGGCGTGCTTACGTTAGAGAAACAGTCAAGTATTTCACACAGTATAACCGAATCACCCATATCACCCCTTAACCAAAAAAATTGTAGAATTTGTCCACATTTTGTCTTTTTTTTTTTCATTTATATATTTATATGTAATAATTTACGCATTGTGATGATTACTTGAAAATTAAATAAACAGGAAATTGAATCTTAAGATCATCATCATTGAATAGAGAAAAGAGAAAGGAAAGAGCAAATCCGTGATCTCCATTTCTTTCCCAAGCACCTAACAACCAATCTAACCTCCAAGCCCTCTCTCTTCTATCACACTCTCTCTTCTCTACATGGTTGGGATTTGAAATCGAGCACTGAAATAGCGAAAACCTGCAAAAACTGGAGAAAAATTTGGAACTTTCTGATCCGGGTTTTCAATCTGTCCACTATCACCATTTTCTTTTCTTATGTGCATGTTAGTTTAACAGTTTCCATGCCCATCATCACCAAACCAGGAAAAGTCAAGATCTTTAGCCACCCTTTACCGAGAAGAGTCTAGAAAGCCAGACCCAGTTCTCAAAATCCTTTCTTTCAAGCCACATCTTCATATGCCCCAGCACCAAGTTAGAGAACACAGTAGTGGCTATGGGAGTTGACAGGAAATGGCTTTTCACTCTATTCAGTGCAGCATTGCTATCTCTCATGGTTCTGTTGATGTCCTCTTTCTCTGCTTTTAGTTCTCCCAAGGCTTTCCCTTCCCTTGTTCAGCATGGCTCTCACTACCCTCCAGCTTTTGCATACTTTATATCTGGTGGACACCAAGACAAGGACCGGATCTTGCGTTTGTTGTTGGCAGTTTACCATCCTAGGAATAGGTACCTCCTCCATCTTGGGAGGGATGCCAGGGATGAGGAGAGAAAAGCCCTGGTTGCCGCCACGAGGGCGGTGCCGGCCATTCGTGCTTTCGGGAACGTTGATGTGGTTGGAAAGGCTGATTATGTCACCTACTTGGGGTCCTCCAATGTGGCCATCGCTCTCCGGGCTGCAGCCATTATGCTCAAATTGGATAGTGGATGGAATTGGTTCATCACTTTGAGTGCACGGGATTATCCTCTCATCACACAGGATGGTATGCCTGTTTGATATTTTCTGTTAGCTTCTTTGATTTGTGATTGTGTTTCGATGAGTCAGTACCTAGGTTGCTGTTGTATGGTTGGAAATTTGGAGGAGTATTCAAATCAAATTGTCTTTTAAAAGGAATCAAATAAACGGGCTTGGTGGGTTGATTAGTTGGCAATTCAGTATTTTGAATTTGATTTTGAGTGATCCAGTATTAAGAACTAGTTGCTTGATACTTAAGGAAAGTTTGTGCAATTTCAGTGGTCCAAAAACTCACTTTCTGTTCCTTTAATTCAGCCTTTGTTCTCAAGTTTCCCTTGTTTTTAGTAGATGCGTGAGGCTGGAATTTCAGAGGGAAAGGAAAGGGAAGTAAAAAAGTTAGCAAAAAGATTAAGACAATACCTTTATGCTGATCTATCAGTTTTTTTTATTGCATTTTAATTATTATCCTTGACAACTCAACTCCCACATATTCCGTTAGGAAACCTGAGATACATTATTAATTGCAAGCTTGTTCTCTGTAGAATTAATTTTCAAATCGACGAGCTTGACCTTAATTTCGCTTATCCCAAATTAGGTGTAGATGGTGTCTTATCGTTGAAACTCTGATATGATCAGCTTGAATTTATGTATTTGAGTATAAACATTCATGATTTTTTTTTTTAAATTTCTTTTGGTGTCTTAATTTTAATGCCTTGTTTTGAAGTTTTATAAATTCTGTTTGAGCAATTGCTTTGATGTCAGCATAATATTGCTTTTATGTGGCTAAATAATACTTTCTTCGAGTTCTTGCTTTGAGATTTCTTTCTGCATTGATTTTTTGTTGTTGTAATACTGAAGATTAAGGTCTATTCTTTTAAGACAATGCTGAAATTACCTTCGCATCAGATTGGTTACTACAGATTGATTAAACTGAGGCCTGTCCAAGTGTCATTTTGGATTTTACTTTTTATTATCAAATTAAATCTAAAATTTACCTAGAGCCTTCCATTTTTTAGGTTATAGTTTTGAATGTTTAGATAATAAGCTAAAAAGACAGGTTTTCCAGCTTATTAGTTTTCCATGCATAAGGAATTTGTGGTAACAGCAGGAGATGAAGCCGATACATAAACGGTGAGGGAGCTGCAAATGGGAGAAAAGGGTATTCAGTTGAAAAGAAGGATCACTGGGGTGAGAAGAGTTCAGTTGCTAGTAAATGAGTTTAGGTCTTAGGAATTTGAAGTCACTTCATTTGTTCATCCTAGTTGATTAGAACCAGTTTGTGAATGCATTTTGGATTCATGCCAAGATTTTGCACATTAATTTCCACACGGAAGAGATTGGTCAGCTGGAGATTGTTTTCATGCCTTAGACGGTTAAATATCTTAAAGTGCTTATTATCGCAAAATCTGATAACGGATCAAGTCGGTTGTTCTGATTGCATGGGATTACATGTGACTTGTTATTTTACTCATGAATTGATAAATTGAAATACCGATCTTGTTATACAGATCTAATAGGACTGGAGCATGGGCTTCTAGTTGGAGGAAAATTTTAAGCATCCTTACGAAGTGGAATATCAAGGTGGAATATAGTTTCGAATGCTGAATTAACAGATAGTCAGACTGCTATGCAGAGGATATGATTTGGCATAGTTCAAATGTCAAATAGTCAAGCAAAAAAAGTTGCGCAAACTGATTCTTAGACACTAAGGATGGTCTTCTGTTTTTATTCTGTTATCACTTTTAATAGCAAACTTGTTTTCAATTTGTTTCCTGTTTTCAAAGATCTGTACAGTAAACAGAAGAAAAAAGGGTTTTGTTCACCATTTCCTGTACCAATCTTTTAAAATAAGAAATAGATTGGAAACAAAGTTACAGTTTTGTAATGAAAAGTGAAAACAGAAAACGTTTCCTCAAAGCAAACTAGCTCTAAAGTGTTTTAAGGGGAATGAACAGTTATCTAAATTTTAGTTTCAGATTTCATCACTTTCCATTATGCTTTTGATTAAACAACGAAAATTGGGTATGTTTCACTCTGATGTGCGCATGCCACAGGAAGTAAGCATAATCAGAAGTAACTAAAACGACACGTGTATTGTCATGTCTCAAATAGGTGCTTGCAACATATTTATAAGTTATAAGATCTTAATCATTTGAGGGCTGCATGGTTAGTAGATATCATCAATGACACTTCTGCTAGTGAAACAGTTAAGAAAGAACAAAAGTGACAGTAAAATTTGATTTTATAATATAAGGGGGTATGATGAAAAAACAAGTTTTCATGTTGGTAGCCACAGAGATGATGGGCTTTTGATGCCCGATTATGTGAGATCGATCGTGAGGCATTCGATGACAGACAAATTGTTTATCATAGAATCTCCTTAGGCATCTCATGTTTTACAAGTGAACCCTCAGAATCCTGTGGAGTCAACGCGTCTGTCTGATCCTAAAACTTTGAGTTTGACTGTAGATTATCATTAGCCTCTAGATTAGCAAGTAGCAACAATGTATTCTGCATCAGTTCATGGCCTTGTTGATTAAAATGAACATTGGGATTCCTCTGTTACCGGTAGGGCTGGAAGTCTTTAGTTGCATCACAAGAACATCTACATTCATTATACTGTTATTGAGTGAAGAAATACTTAGGATTCTAAAATTTGCTCACTGAATAATTTTTCTTGTTTTAAGGTCAACAGAGTTCTCAGTTTTTTGTTCATACTCTCAGCTTAGAATGATGTATGCCTCCTTTACCTACTTCACAAAGTTACTGATCCACATCCGTTATCTTTTATCAGATCTTTCCCACGTTTTCTCTTCCGTTAGGAGAGACCTGAATTTCATTGAGCACACTGGTGACCTTGGATGGAAAGAGTATGGAAACTAATGCTAATTCTAGCTGCTACTTTTTCTCACTTATTCAGTTGGCCTTATATAATTTATTTGGTTTTGCAGGAGCGATAGATTCCAGCCTATTGTAGTTGACCCGGCGTTATACTTAGCAAGAAAGAGTCAAATTTTTCAAGCTACAGAAAAGAGGGCAACTCCTAACGCATTCAAAATTTTCACAGGCAAATCTTTTATCTCATGCCTTCTGTGCAGCACAATACATGTCTTACAGGGTTTTCGTTCCCCCCTATATATATGTTGAATGCTTTTCTTGCCATGCAGGTTCGCCATGGGTAATCTTGAGCAGGCCCTTTCTGGAGTTCTGCATTTTTGGTTGGGACAATTTACCTCGAACTCTGCTGATGTACTTTACAAACGTGAAGTTATCTCAAGAAGGCTACTTTCACTCAGTCATTTGCAATGCGCCAGAGTTCAAGAACACAACAGTAAATGGGAACTTACGATATATAGTCTGGGACGATCCTCCAAAGATGGAACCACTCTTCCTTAATGCTTCCGCTTACAATCAGATGGCAGAAAGTGGAGCTGCTTTTGCAAGACAGTTTCAATTTAATAATCCTGTGTTGGACATGATTGATGAGAAGATTCTCCATCGTGGTAGCCATCGAGCTACTCCAGGAGTGTGGTGCACTGGGCGGAGGAGCTGGTGGGCGGATCCGTGCTCCCAATGGGGTGATGTCAATATTGTAAAACCAGGTCCTCAGGCTAAGAAGCTTCAAGGGTCCGTTTCTAACCTTCTTGATGGCTGGAACTCACAGACTAATCAATGTCGGTGAATAGACAAGAGAATAGAAGCATTTAGGAAGCTGTGCTGTCTGAGCACCACCATTCACAGTAGAAATTGCCATTTGCAGAAAACACATTCTTTGGTCACCCAAGTGTAATGTCAATATTGGAGGCATAGCATTGTTTATTAGTGAGTTTTGATAGCAACACATCAGAGTTGTAGTGGGAAGGGAATATATGTTTAAGCTCTTTGGCTTTGGAGGCTTAATATTTGTTGTGGATCCTCCAATACCTTACATCAGTGGGAGGATATTCCCTCCTGCAGTATGTCTCCTCATTATCATAGAGATTCTGGACGATCAGATCAGAAAAGTTCATTCTTTTTAGATATTCTCATTTTCCATTCCCCCATTATTGTACTTTCTATATTTTTAATATATCAGGAATATCTCTTTCTTAGAACTCAAAGACTAGTTTCTCAAAATACCGAAACTCTCATCTTTCTTCACAGATTTTCTTATAAACACGGGATTGAGATTGAAACCTTAACCTATAAAATAAAATTATTTATTAACCATGTCATATTTAGTTTAGATGATATGAAAAGAAGGAAAGATAGTGATAAAGAAAACACGCCAGAAAATTAGGGTAAAAATAAAGTTGTTTAGCAGAGTTGAAGAAGAGTTAAAATGGATACAAATTATTTATTAATATAGTTTTATTTAGTAGAAAGTAAAATTCGATTTGATGTTCCGAATATACTAAAAAATAAAAAACGAACGTAATTTTACAGTGGCAGAGATGTTCATGCTGCGTAGCATAAAACGTGCCACATCCCAATCAGTGTTGGGTTCCATGGCGCTTTTTCGATCATCCAAAAGGTTCGTCATCTCCAATTTCTTCCTTCCCCTGTCGGAATCTTCTTCCACATCTTCTTCCACATCCCTTAATCCTTCGTCAAGTTCAAATTTTCACCACCATTATCCCAAACCCACAATCCAATTTTCCTATGGGTCTCCAAAACAAACCACACTGGCCTTCCACACGGCCCAACCTAGGTCCACATCCAACGCCGAAGCAATCTGCAGAATCTTATCCAACTCTCGCGACTCCACCGTCGCTGCCTCTCTCGCTGCTGTTGTGGTGAATCCCTCGCCGGAGCTCGTCCTCGAGGTCTTGAGCAAACTCAGTAATGCCGGTACCCTGGCGCTTTCGTTCTTCCGTTGGGCCGAGAAGCAAGGCGAGTTCAAACACACCACAGAGACCTTTCACGCATTGATCGAAGCACTGGGTAAGATCAGACAGTTCAAATTGATTTGGACTTTGGTCGACGACATGAAGCAGCGAAAGTTGTTGACTTCTGACACTTTTGCCCTCGTTGCTCGCCGATACGTGCGAGCACGGAAGGTCAAGGAAGCAACCGAGACATTTGAGAAGATGGAGCGTTACGGTTTGAAGCCGCATGTATCGGATTTCAATAAGTTGATCGATGTGTTGTGTAAATCCAAGTGTGTTGAGAAGGCACATGAGATGTTTGATAAAATGCGGCAGTTAGGGTTGGACCCCGATATCAAGTCCTACACTATTTTGCTAGAAGGGTGGAGTCAGCTGCAGGACTTGATCAAACTCAATGAGTTGTGTAGGGAAATGGAGGATAAAGGGTTTCAGATTGATGTTGTTGCGTATGGGATAATCATCAATGCGTATTGCAAGGCTAAGAAATTTGATGAAACCATTAGGTTGTACCATGAGATGAAAGCTAAGGGTCTGAGGCCTAGTCCCCATGTTTATTGTACTTTGATTAACGGATTGGGTTCGGATAGGAGATTGAACCAAGCTCTTGAGTTTTTTGAGGCATCTAAGGCTAGTGGCTTTGCACCTGAGGCTCCCACCTACAATGCTGTTGTTGGGGCTTATTGCTGGTCTTTGCGTATGGATGATGCGTATAGGATGGTTGGCGAGATGAAAAAGTGTGGGATCGGTCCAAATTCTCGAACTTTTGATATTATACTTCATCATCTTATAAAGGGTCGTAGGATTGAAGAGGCTTGCTCGGTTTTTCACAGAATGAGTGGCGAGTTGGGGTGCGAGCCGAGTGTGAGCACGTATGAGATCATGGTGAGGATGTTTTGTAATGAAGAAAGATTGGATATGGCGATGGCAGTTTGGGATGAGATGAAAGAGAAGGGAATTCTTCCTGGAATGCACATGTTCTCCACGTTGATCTGTTCCTTGTGCCATGAAAATAAGTTGAATGAAGCGTGTAAGTACTTTCAAGAAATGTTAGATGTGGGAATTCGGCCTCCTGCCAAAATGTTCAGCACCTTGAAGGAAGCTCTAGTTGATGCGAGGATGGAGCATATTGCCATGCATTTTGCTTTGAAAATTGATAAACTCAGGAAGTCTCCATTGGTTGCTTGACAAAAAGGCACACATAATATATCAGGAATTTTCATGTGATCGTGAGAAATTTGTCTGCTTCTCTTGGTAAACGTTTGTTCACATGAGATGGATATGATGTTCTTGTACGACAGTGTGTGAGAAGATTCTGTTCATATCGTTTGGAGACATTTATACATGAATGGGGTTCTTGAGAAGGAATTTGTGCATCACAGTCTGAAAATTTCAGGTTTCCCTTGATATATCCCAAGGGCAATTCATATGGGATACCTATGAATCTATGATCAACAAAACCACCTGTAACATTTGATTAAAGGAATTTTTTCAGGAGGCCTTATAGGCAGAAACAACTTTAGCTTTCTAATTTCTGTGACATACAATATGAAGGAGGCGATGCTAATATGAATTTCAGTATTTATCCTTTATTTATACAAAACTAGTTGGGTAGTTTTGGGTATTGTTGACTTCCTAGGGATATTGTTTTCTATATTATTAATAAATAGATTAATCTGCATCATTCATTCTTAATTTTTTCAAAATTATAGTTGAGTTTAATTTCTTCTGCAACCACTTACAAACTCTTTTTGTGTGCATATATATAAGTTTACAAATTTTGACATTTAGTTGTTAATATCGTCAAAGATCAAGAAAAATATTGGTGACAAAATTTATTCAAAAACCATAAAATTACAAGATATTCATTCAAAACCATACAATTACGGTATATTTATTAAATTAAAAGGCAATTTTTGTGTCATTGAAAACCAAAAACGAGTCAAATTTATAGGCCTTCAGAGTTAGTAAACTAAATAATAGACAACAATGGCATGTAACGTATTAAGAACACATGTAATAGTGAACAACACATTTAAAATAAGGAAACTAATAAACAAGTATTTAATCTTAACACTTTAACTTTATCAAGAATATCTCTCTTTATGTCCACAATATTTTGTAAATTTCGGAAACTTTATACTTTTTTATCCATGCCTATTAAATGTTATTCTATGTTGTAATAATTTAACTCAATACTATTGTTGGCTCGTAAATCTCTCAAAAAACGAGACCTCAGTGTTTACTTCTTTAATGTAAGATTGAGTTTTAAATAATTTAATTGTAAAAATATTATCACAAAATCTGATACTAGTTTTTTCTAACATAATCTAAAATGCTTTAAAATTCTTATCAGTCAAGCACATAATGTAGTTATTATGAATATTGTTTGCCACTGATAATTTCTTTAATGTCTCATAAATCACATTATCTTTTATTTTTTTTTTAAAGCATAATCAAATGCATTCTTTATATCTTTAAGATAATTTGCAGTTAGAATGTTTGGGCCATGTGCAGCCCAGCCCACAACGAGCCCACACAAGAAACCGTTTCATGACGCGCTTGATACTAAAGAGCCCACAGTCCGCGCATTGAGGGAATAGTTTCGTCTCAGAGGAGAAAGATCTCCACCCACCCTTTTGCTCCAGTAAGGTTTTCTCCTCAATTTGTGTTCTGCTGCTTCATTTCTTTCCTTCCTTTCTTTCCCACCCATACTCTCTTTACTAACTTCATATTCTTCTTCCCTCGCCGATTTTTTCTTTTGCCAGATTCGATTTAGTTTCCTTTGGTTCTTGCGGAAGAAAATTTTCGGTAAGCAAGAGATTTATGTCCTTGTTTTGCTCGCAACTCATCGATTTGGACCGCATAACTCCAATTTTTAGAACCTACTATGAAAATTAACCCTTATTTTTTTTTTCAAATTGCATCTGAGTAGCGCAATCCGCATCGTTTATTTATTTTTTTATTTATTTTTATTATCATCGTCAAGAATATGTTCTTTTGTTATGGTTTGTATTACTGTGTTGAATACTCTGTAATGTTTTTTCAGTTAACTCTAGATGTAAAGCATGGTTTGCGTGTTTTTCTTTGCCCATTTCTCGAGTTCGTTAGGTTTACTTAGTGTGGTTTTTTACATTTTTTGTTTTGTTTTATTTGCAGGAGCAAGAAGCTGGTTTGGTGTTTCTTTTGTTTCACTTTTATGAATACCTGAATTTTGAAGGGTTTTAGGGTTTTGCAACATGTTAGGTTCATTACCTATATTGCCTCTCCCTGCACCTCCTGCTGATGGAAATCTAGGTCCTCTTCCTGAGTCTCAAGTGTCTGAGGAGAGGACTTCCAATGAGGAGCAGAACAAATCAAATTCAGCTTCTGTTCCAGTGCCAGCAACAGTTGCAACCCACACAAGAACCATTGGAATTATACATCCTCCTCCAGATATTAGGACCATTGTTGATAAAACGTCCCAGTTTGTGGCTAAAAATGGTCCAGAATTTGAAAAGAGGATTATTGCAAATAACACGGGTAATGTCAAGTTCAATTTCCTTAACTCATCAGATCCCTATCATGCATATTATCAACATCGGTTGGCTGAATTTCGGGCTCAGAATCAATCATCAGGGCAGCAAACTCCTTCCCAGCCTGCTGACTCGGCTGTTCCTGAGTCAGCTCCAACTGCCCCTGTTCCTGATAGTAATGGCATAGCAGCAATAGAAAAACTCGATGTTTCTGCCCAGTTTAAACCTGTTAGGAAAGTACTTGAACCCCCAGAAGCAGAACAGTATACTGTTCGACTTCCTGAAGGAATTACAGGTGAAGAGCTAGATATTATAAAGCTTACAGCACAATTTGTGGCTCGAAATGGGAAATCTTTTTTGACAGGGTTGACTAGTAGGGAAGTCAATAATCCCCAGTTTCACTTTTTGAAACCGACCCACAGCATGTTTACGTTTTTTACTTCCCTTGCGGATGCATATTCGAAGGTTTTGATGCCTCCAAAGGGATTGACAGAGAAGTTGAAGAAGAGTGTGTCTGATATGACTACTGTCCTTGAAAGGTGTGTGAATAGGCTGGAATGGGAGCGTTCACAAGAGCAAGCTAGACAAAAGGCCGAGGATGAGATAGAACAGGAAAGAATACAAATGGCTATGATTGATTGGCATGATTTTGTGGTGGTTGAAACAATAGATTTTGTTGATGAGGAGGATGAAGAATTACCTCCTCCAATGACCATTGAGGTGGTTATTAGGAGAAGCAAGGTGTCAGCCACGGAAGATGATACAGTTGAGCCTGAAAAGGAGGTTGAAATGGAAATGGACGAAGAAGAGGCTCAGCTTGTTGAAGAGGGCATGAGAGCTGCTAGTTTGGAAGACCCAGATGACGGGAAGCAAAATGAAGTCAGAATTACTGAAGACCCTGAACCACCAATGAGAATTGTTAAAAACTGGAAGAGACCCGAGGAGAGGATTCCCGCAGAAAGAGATTCAGCCAAGTTCGTTGTTTCTCCTATCACTGGTGAGCTAATTCCTATTAGCGAAATGTCAGAACATATGCGAATTTCTCTCATCGATCCCAAGTACAAAGAACAAAAGGAAAGGATGTTTGCCAAAATTCGAGAGACAACTTTGGCTGCGGATGATGAAATTTCAAGAAACATAGTTGGACTTGCCCGGACCCGTCCTGATATATTTGGTACCACCGAAGAGGAGGTCTCCAATGCTGTCAAGGCAGAGATTGAGAAGATAAATGACGAGCAACCTAAACAGGTTATATGGGATGGTCACACAGGTAGTATTGGGCGTACTGCAAACCAAGCCATGTCACAGAATATTGGAAACGAGGACCAAAATGATCCATCTAATAATGAAGCCAAGAACCTTCTTGGTCCTGCCGCACCTCCTCCAAGACCTGGTATGCCTTCGGTTCGTCCACTTCCGCCACCACCTGGATTGGCTTTAAATCTACCTCGTGGTCCTGTGCAGTATTCTGTTCCTCACAGTGGTGCACTTCCGATTCCTCCACCCAGGCCTCCTGTCATTCCGATGATGCCATCTGTTCGGCCAGCTCCTCCTCCTCCAATGCAGATGACTTCTGGTCAGCAGTCAATTATGGCCGGTCAACCTCCCCCAATGCCTCCATCAATGCATCTGAATAACCAAGGATTTCAAATACCTCCACCACCAGGATCCCAATTCACTCCTGTTCCAGTTCCCCGACCTTATGTTCCTCTTCCTGTTCCACCATCAGTTATGCCTATGATGCATCCACCACCTTTGCCACAAGGAGTGCCACCACCGCCACCACCAGAGGAGGCTCCTCCCCCACTCCCAGAAGAGCCGGAACCAAAGAGGCAGAAGCTTGACGATTCTGCTCTGATCCCTGAAGATCAGTTTCTGGCTCAACATCCTGTATGGATCGACCCAGTTAACAATTATTATTTTGTCAAATGTTTATATATGTGTAGCGTTAGTGCTATTTTATCTATACTAACTGGCAGTCTGTTTTATTGACTGTAGGGACCTGTTCGTATCTTGGTATCTGTTCCTAATGTTGATGAAGGAAATCTCAAGGGACAAGTTCTGGAAATTACAGTGCAATCTTTGTCTGAAACCGTTGGTAGTTTGAAGGAAAAAATTGCCGGGGAGATTCAGCTCCCTGCTAATAAGCAGAAATTGAGCGGCAAACCAGGCTTTCTCAAGGATAACATGTCACTTGCCCATTACAATCTTGGTGGTGGTGAAACACTTACTCTCACCTTAAGAGAGCGTGGTGGTAGAAAGAGATGAGATTGTCGCCTGCATGTCGGATGAAGAAGGTTGTTGTAATCTTTGCCTTATTGTAAGGCATATGGACTCTTATAGTATTGATAGATTACATGACTTAATTTCATGAATTATATGTTGAATACATTAGATTAATTGTATTTTGAGACATCTTGAAGTATTTACTGCTTTCTCGAACACTGATGTTAATTCTGGAATACAGATTTTGGCACCTTGGCGCTTCTCTCTTGAGGGAATGGGAAGTAGTGGAGTTCCTTTAATCTAATATGCTCTATTCAAATTATTTGCATCACTGATTATTGCTTTCTTTTGTATTTCAGTTTAGTATTTTTTTAATTGAGAAGTTTCTTTGCTGTCAGGGAGGGATTATTTACATATTGACTTTTTGTTTGTTGTTTCATTTTCAGTATTGCAATAATCAACGTGAAGTGATGATTTAGTGTTTTCTTTTTCTTTTCATTTTGTCTTCTTCCTAGTGTTTAGGTTTTTGTCATATATTGGATATTTTCTCGTACAAGGACCCTGTTGGACAGTTGATTAGAAAGGCATTGGTTGCTGAGAGCTTATGTACCTTTAGCTGGGTATCTTGTTTGGGTTCTAGTCATGAGGTTGTTTTATTTTGTTGTTTATGTCCTTAACCTAGATTATTTCTGGCAGTGGTTGGGATGGTTGTTTTTTGATTTGGTTGTTTTGTCACAACAGAAATTCTACTTGGAGTTGTGGGAAGGGCTGTGCAGCTTAGCCTGATGTGTTTTTGAATGAGATGATGCGCAGGTAGAATGGTCAACGATCTTTTCTGTGCTGTTGTGATCTTTCACTTTTTATCTTGTAAGTTTTGTGCTGATGGCAGTTTCTGCCTGCCAATTTATTGCAGAATGGACCAGGTTTGGTATTTTAAAGAAGGCACCGATTCTCGTGTTCATCTTTTTTGGGATATGTTAGGAAACTCTATGTTTAAGTTGCTATTGAATGATTAAGATTATCCGGTCATCCTTATTCTGCCATTGTTTATTTGTTGGAGCTTTTGTTTAATTGTGCCTTTGTTTCTTCCCTCTTTTTACCTCCATCCTCCCCCATTGGCCTGAATTTTACGTTTTTCTTGTGTGTGAGATTGTTAGTATCCCCTCATCGGAGCCCTATGTTTGACTCTCGACAGACTCACAAGTTGGAGATTGGTAAGCTTGCTTGCAAGAAGCTCCCGGGAAACGGCATTGATGTATAAAGATATTGAATTTGACTTCTGTTTCTATTTAAACTGTGGAAATTGTAGTCTCTTACAATAACCTTATGATGCCCCCTTTCTGTAGCTTTACCAGATCCCAACTATTCTAAGAAATACGTCATTGTTGATACTTAGGCGCCGAATAAAGTTCCATTTGCCGTAAATGAGATGATCATTGTTGATATAATTGGTAAGGATTAATTTTAGATAGTTGCCGTCTTGAAAAAATATAGCTCCTTAAGATGAGAGATGTCAGATTAGTCATCCAAACATTGTCAACAAAGAAGATCAAAATTTAGCTCTGCTATGGTGTATGCCAATCTCTATGTACTGAAGTAATATAGTCTGCAGCGTTTTGGTGTGGGAACAAACTGCCCTCACGGACGGTTTTTTTTATGCGAGGGGTAATTTTATGCTATAAACGAGATTTGAATGCCTCCAGTTGGGGGGTGAGAGTATTAAACTATTAATGAGGTGTCTCGTTGTTTTTCCGATGCATTGTTATGATGGGTTGATCTGGTAATGATCGTTTGATTTAATTTTTGTTTTACACTTGCAAAATGTTTGTAAATTGTTTACAAACTTGTTTTTGACGAACCCAGAATAATTGACATATTTGGTATATTTAGAAATTGCTTCTCGAATACATGCTAAAAGTAACATCCATTTTTGTGGAATTATGAGTTTTCTTTATTGTCTATATGAAACTTTCTTTGGTTTTCATTATTCTAAAATTTTGATTTTTCTTTGCTTTTTTAAAATTTGGGAATTGTAGGTTTATTTTTCTGATTTTTTTTTCTTTTTGTATTACTGAATTTTTTTTGTTTCTTATGTTTATTTTACAAAATGTAATGTTTTCAATTGACAAAAGTTAATAACGTATTACAACATTCATATATTTTGCATGGAATGATGATTTAATATTTTACTGNATATAGTTAATTAGTATTATATAATTTTGGGTTAGAAAACTATAATTTTTAGTGTTGGAGCAACACAAAATAAAGAATTTGTTGCTATGGATTGAAATTAATACTTTAAAAAAGTTCTTTTGGACGCAAAGTTTTAGTGTCGTGGGTAGAAATATTAATTTGGTTGAATAATTTGATGACTTAAAACGTAGACAAATGACTAATTTATCTACTGATAAAAATAAAATACTAAATCTATAAGTAGATAATTAATTTGGAAGAAGCAGAAAAAGGTGAATTAAAAAAAAAAAATCGGTGTGGAATTAAGACGAAAAAAAATTGGTGTGGGATCTTATTCAATAGTGAAAGGAAAGTTGGTATATCATACTTAGTTGTTAATGTTGTCATAATCGGGAGTAACCTCCATCAGCCTTTGGAGCACTCACACTGCTCCCATTGCCAGTAGCTTCACAATTGTTGGCATCGCAAAACTCACGGCCATTGGCGCTCGTACTACTGTTACGTTCTCTCTTTGCTTTTGCTGTTATTCTGCTGTTCTGNTCACTCTGTCTTTCCTTCAAATTTTATACAGAGGAACTATTTTTAGTTTTGAGTTGGGTCTTACAACTTTAAGACTTATTATGAGTTATTTTTATCATCTATAAAATTATATTATTTTAAAACTCGTTCACTCGATTAAAAAAAAATAGCAATTTTATTTTGAAAAAAATGAAAAGACTATAATAAAACTATTGAAAAGAATGTTTTAACAAGAATGGTGTGTTATAATTTTGTTTCAATGCAAATCTATGTAGAGAACGATGGAGGGGCTAGCTAATCCTAAATTTCATATCATAGAACTCTCTGCAACATGATGATGGGCAACCATTTAAACAAAGTTATTTGTACAGTTACAAGACACCATTTTTTATTGTGTGATTGTGATGTAAAGCTTAAAGGAGAACCTCAAGTTTAGAAGAACTAAAGATGAAATTGCTCTCAGTTTTTTAAGAAAAGAAAATTCCCTCCTCATTTCCTTTTGTCTTTCTAAAGACTAAGAACAAATTATCACTATAATGACAGATAAGTATCTGATAGGGTTGGAATAAAAGATGTACACCAGACTTGATTTCGGTAAACGTGTGAATCACTTGTTTAAGGTATGTGCATTTTTATGAATGAATTTGATAACTGTTCCTTTGTAATGGTGTGAGACTGAGCTACATTGGTCCTGCAACCATTATTTTGGCTGCAGGAGAAGTTTCCGTAAGCTACAGTAATTTCNTTTCATGTTTAACAATTTGTTTTTACCATTGTCCACCACGTTGTCACTGAATCTATGTTCCATTATGTGATAGCTCATTATCATGTTGTGTGTAAAGGNTTATTAAGCTGTGTATATTCCTCTTTATTTCCAGCACTGGCTAAGTTGTAACTCAGTTTATTTATATATGCTTNAGATCAGGATATCATATTTTGATCTGCTTACTTCATCAAGCTAGAAGCCGAGTGTATGGTCATTGTTTCCTAAAGTAGGTCGGTTGTATTTCAATTAGCTCTTTCAGACTTTAAAAATGGACTTTGAGTGTGATAGTATTTGAACTAAACTTTTGTTCAGATAGAATGTGAGCCAACTTAAGAAGTTTTGGACTCTGATACAGTATTTAATTCATATATGTTCATGGGCTTTTGCCAATTTGGTTGTTCAACTTTCATTTTCATTCAGTTTTAGTTATATAACACTGGTTTCTAGTGTCAGATGGGAAGCCGTGAATCTGTCTTCCACATTTACAACACAAATGATTTGATTTTTCTTACGAAACCTGATTTTGAACACGAGGAATCTTCATTCGGAGAGCACAAGAATAATGAAGAGTTATGTTTTTCCCAAGTCCCACATCGAATGGTTTCAAAGGAAAAGTGGGCAGCTTATCCTATAAGATGAAAGATGGTCACCCAATGTTATTCACGGAGCCGTGTGATAAGTACAAAGCGAACTATTCTTTCGCCTTTTACTAAAGAATACCGTGTGCTTGTCACTTGAAGCGGCATACGCCAATTTTTGAAAGGGCTTTCCTTTTGGAAAGCTCTGCAATTTCAGTCAAACTTTTTTGGTTTTTATGTAGATTACTTCTACTTCCTTTGTAAATCAAAGTGGTATTGTTCTCCAGTGAGTTCTACTTAACCTTTTAATTCTACTACATTTTGATTTCAATAGTCGAATTCCAAATTAAAAAATTGATTTAAGAAAATGAATTTAAAAAATACTTATACAAGTAATTAAAGAATGAAATTTAGAAATAATACATATATAAAGAGAAAATTACATAAAATTTCTTATATAACTAGTTTTTTTATTATGTGTTACATAAAATTTCTTATATAACTAGTTTTTTTTATTATGTGTCAATTCAAATCTTTGTAAAATAAATTTTTATTAAAATAACTAATAAAAATTAATTTTAATAACAAAAAATCAAAATTAATTTTAACTGACAAATACATTAAATTATTTATCAATTATATTTTGTAAGATAAAATTAAGTTATCAATTTCTTCAAATCTTTTAAATAAATGTATATTTTTAAAATGTGTAAAATTTAATATTTTTTATACAAATATTTGAATTGGTTTTAAAATAATAATTTTATAAAATTTAAATATTTTAAAACAATTTTATAATAATTTTAAATAGATAAATTTAAAATTTTTAAAAGATAAATAAAATTTAATATAAAACATAAATATACATAAACTTAATTTTTTTAAAAGTATTTAATAAATATATATTTTAATAAAATTACTTGTATGATATTTATCCAAAAATTAAATTTGATTTTAATTTGGATAAAAACAGAGAAAAAAATAAAAAAGATTACAATATGACATATGACACTTCTTTTAACAGCATTAATACAAAACTATCGAAAAAGAAACTTATTATATCAAATTCTTAAAAATAAAAACTAAAATACTAAACCCATTTGAAATTTCCTACAAGAATGATTTAACAAGTTGTAGAAGAAAGTGAAGTTACTCTGATAAGTGAGTTAGCCCGCCAACCTCGCCTTTAGATTTTTGTCCACACAGCAAAGCAAGAAGAGAGCAATCTTCTCAGACCAGAGCAGAGTGCAGAGTCAATCAGAGAGTACCACAGCAGGTTCGTTTTTTGGATTTTGCTTGAATTTTTGTTTCCCTCTTGATTTGCCCTAGTTTTTTCGCTGCAAATTTCATCAATGACGAAGAGGACGCAAATCTAGTTAAGAGCGAACACTTAAACGCTCTTTCTTGTGTACAATCTAGGTTTAGTTTGTTATTCGGTTTTAGTTTTTGGTTTCTCTCTTTTGAGAGAGAATAATAATGAAAAAAACAAAAAACAAAATTGAGAAAGGATTATTGCGGCTTGCTTTGCTTTGGTTTGCTTCTGTTGTTGATGTTTTGGCTCTTAAAATTAAAAATTGCTTAAAGAGGAGGTGAGATGAGATTGCAGGTTTGTTAGTTTTTGTTTGCTTTTAGAAGCTTTTGCCCTTTTTTTCTGCCGCTAAGCCATGAACACACTGCTATAGCCCATGTGAATGAGATGAAACACATAAAAGTTGAATTTAGAACCAACCACTGCTATCATAGATGCAGTGCAAATTTCAGTCTCTATCCCCCAGTGCAGATAATCTATAATAGATTCATTTATTTTCCTTCAAAATAACCATTTTTAGCCTAAATCCTAGAAAAACACTATGTGATTCGTTTTCGAATACCTGAAATTAAGAATGTCTCCGTGATTTTGTTACCTTTTGTGTGTGTTTTGCCGATGCAACCAGTAATTCATGGTGTAAATTTTGAAGCTATTCATATATATCATTTATTGGCAGTTCTAATATTACATTTTTTTGTGCCCTAGACCTTGATGAATTTACATAAAGTTTTGCATATAAGCTTTGTTTCTTAAGGTGCAGGTACATTTCAAAAGTTCCTCCACAAGGTTGCAATGGATATAATTTCCCAATTACAAGAACAGGTTAATCTGATTGCACATTTAGCTTTCAATACCATTGGGACACTGCAAAGGGATGCCCCTCCTAATAGACTGTCGCCAAATTATCCTGAACCACCAGCACATCCTACAGAAGAGGGGACAAATTTTTCAGAGCAGCCAAAGTTGATGAGTTCTACTTTAGTGAAGGCTGCCAAGCAGGTACATAGCATCTTAGTCAATAGTGAAAGGCAGATTAGTATATCATACTTAGTTGTTAATATTGTCAAAATCGGGAGTAAACTCCATCAGCCATCAGAGCACTCACGTCACTTCCTTTGCCACTAGTCTCACTATTGTTGGCATCGTAACCATCAACCCAGCACTCACTCTCATGTTCTGTTCTCTCTTTGATTTTTGGTGTTCTGCTTTCTCTTTGGTTCTATATTATATAATTTTTCATAGTTCTCCTGTAATTCAAGTTTATTATTTATCCTTCTTAAGGAATTCATTATAATGGGAATTCTCTGCAATACAGTCCCTTTTTGCCATTTTTTATTTAGTTGTCTTAAAAATCTCACCTGAGGATTTCGGTTGGTCTTTGACACATCAGGTTCATTTTCTTGCAAATCTTGCTTCTGTTTTATCATTATCTTCAAAGTCTCAAAATGGTTCATTCGTTTTTTATTAGTCGGTTTGGAAATCCGTTGCACCTACAAAGTCTAAATATTTTGTTTGAACTGATTTTCTAAACTGGATTACTGCCAGTTATTTAATTCAAATTTAAAGACCTCTAATTGCATTGTCTGCTGACTATTGTGTGTTGTGCCCGTTGAGTTTTGAACTGCTCTGGCAGTTTCCCTTCTTTTGGAATAAATTGTTTGGTGTTTTTGGTGAACATTTGGTTTTTCCAGAGGGGCTTCAAAAGTTCCCGTGTTAATTTTAGAGGTTTAGAGTGTGATAGAGATGTTAAAAGGCTTTGGCGTTCTCAATTTGGGATTGTGTGGTGTACATGGTTGGAAAGATGCGTCAGATTTTTCTTTTGTCAAATGATGCCTCGGGTTTTTATTTGAGATCATGAAATAGTTCACTTAGCTTCTTCGTAGTGCCTGCAAATGGTTTTTCTAGGGGATATCTTTGGTAGAGATGTACATGGATATTGGTATACCGTGTTACACTTCATGTTCTTAGTTTTTGGGGCTTTTTCTTTCATTCTTGATTTAATTGTTGAAATTTCTTGTTCCAGTGCATTGAATCTATCCTTTATAATTTCTATCAACAAAAGAAGAAGGTCCCCAACATATCTTAACTTTTTTAGTATTTCTTCTGAAATATATTATACAGATCCTACTAAATAAACATATTCTAAGACTGGCATGGGTGCATATGGTATTATTTCTCAAAGCAAAATGTTCAAGTTACCTTTGGATAAAAACAGATGTGTATCCAGTATTTCAATTGTGTTTGTTTGAGGATAACATGCAATGCTTGCTTGGAAATTGTAAACCAACATTGGATGTATACATAGAACCAATTTAACCAATTGGACTCAGGCTTATATCTTTCTTATTTTGTGATGCTGAACTTCATTATTTATTGAGCCTTTTGTCTTCATTATTTCATCACTCATAATTTATCCATGAAATATATGGGTTTTTCTGTAGTTTGATGCATTAGTTGCGGCTCTTCCTATATCCGAGTCAGGTGAAGAAGCACAGCTTAAGAGGATAACAGAACTACAAGTGTGTATCTCACACCTCACTTTTTATGTGATTGACTGGTGAACTTAATAACAAGTAATCTAATTGTTACAAACAGTGTTTATGCTTTTACATCGTTTCTGCATTTTTTCGCCTTCCAGGCTGAAAATGATGCAATAGGCCAAGAACTTCAAAAGCAGTTGGAAGCTGCAGGTTGTCCAATTCTCTCTTTATTTCTGAACTCTGAGCTTTATTTCTTGATTTCTCTGTATAACAAATGAAACTGTAAATTCATGTTAGATAGCCAAACTGAGTTTTAGAATCTCCAAAAGAAAAATCATACATGCAAAAGTAGTTTCTTCAAGCAATATTAAGCATTTTATGGGCTATACAACTGTAGTAGTTCGGTGAAGGCTGGTATCCATCTGTAATGTACATTAACTTATAATTCTGACTGAAAATGCAGCTGTAATGTGCTTTGGACTTTAGGATGTCTAGAGAAGGTATGAGTCTAACTAACACTTTGTGTTCTTGATGTCAGAGAAGGAATTGAATCAGGTTCAAGAACTGTTTAGGCAAGCATCAGATAATTGTTTGAACTTGAAGAAACCAGATGACAATTAGCTATTGACTAGATCAGAGTGATGAATTTGGCCAGAAGTATCCCAACTTGACACAAAGCAGGGACTGGTGCAGCAAGGTTTTCCTTTTCTCCATGAAGTCTTGGTTAACTGAAACAGTTTATTTATTTTTTTTATTGTTGCAACTTTTGTATGACGCATGATGTTTTGCGAAATCCATAGTTGTTACTGTAATTACATTCCTGCTGTCCATGGAGAAATGAAAGCCTTATGGATACTAAGTGTTTTTTTTACCATCTTTATTTATGTCATTTTCTGAAAAGTAGGCATCTTATAGTGACACCTTTTTTTTCGTTAATGATTACAGTTTAATGTTTTTCTTAAATATTGACAATAATAATAAGTGTGTTACTTCTTAAATCATTTTTATTAATAAAATCTCATTCTGTTAATAAATTTATTTTTTATGTTGTAAATTTAAATATTTCTTTAGTTTCCTTATCAACAAATTAGAAATATAATAATTAATGTTGTATTGAGAACTGAGTAAAAAATATTAGTTTACTTAATCTTGGTTAAAATATTAAACGATGTTTATTATCCATTGCTTTTAGACTAAAGATTTAAAATTTAAAACGGGATCAAAAGTTGGTGAGTTATGATTATAGATTCAGTTTCCTTCTGTTTTAAATATAAGTTTTGTAGTTGTAAGAACCCTCTTATATTTCTTGCGACATTTACTTGTTTGGATTTTTATTTTCTGTAAGTTGCGAGTCTATTCCATTTCTCAAATTAAATTATTTAATAAAAAAATATTATTAAATTAGTGAGACATTTATGAGGGAAATATTTTACCACATAAAGGGATCCAAGCGAAGTACTTGTACTAGAAATAAATTTCCATCTTGCTATCAATGTGAAATAATTTGACTTGAAAATTAGTGAAGGGATTGCTATATTAAAATTTAATGCTTATAGATTTCATATAACATTATACTGTAACTTAAGACGGAATAGACTTTCATGCTAAGTAATTAATCAATGTCATTCTCCTCGTAAACCATTTAAGAGACTAGCAAGGGACTACAAAATGGATGTTTCCCTCATAATGTAATCACTAATTTGTGAGAAACTAAAAGAAAATTATTCGGTCGATAGCTTTTATGCTATTTTGTGATTTTCTTGTTACACAGTTCCGTGGCATCTTGATTAGAAATAATAACATTAATTTAAATAAATCTGTAAAATCATTGCAAAGTTCATATGAATAAACCTATAATTCTTATAAAATAGTTGCACCATCTTGAGTTCCCTATGTACTGGTGGGGGTCAAAATATACAAAATGTTTCATTTTCACAAGCTAAAATTGTAAATTTCGATAAAATAATGTACAGTACACGAACAACGAATAAACAATAATTCACATTCTTTTTACCTTTTTTGAAAAGAAATGAGTACACACAGCACCGCCACATTCATTTCTATCACTAAGATATTGTATGCCAGGGCAGATTACAATGTAGATTAACTAAATCCTTAAATCAACGTGACCTAATCTGTAAAACGTTTGTTAGGAAGTTTCATGAAGCTGTTTTGTCCAGTCAAAATGATCCCACTCTTTGGAAAAGCTTGCAACTAACTGCTTTTGAACCTCCATGACCTCGTAGCGTCGTCGTCTATACATGTCCTCATCTGCCAATTGCAGCATGCCTCTTACCACATTCAACCCGAGGCTGCTATTAAATTGTTTTTCATCATCAATAACATGGACAAAACCCTTGTTTAGACCAAATTCAACGTGGAAATATGGAAAGTGTTTGGGAATTGAATTGCGCAATCCCTTTTGACTTGTATCAATAAGTTTCTTGGCATTGTGCTGGCTCCACTCATCTTCAGCTTCATCAATCGCCTATGGTGAACCCAATTTAAAGAGTTTAAATTTTTAAAATGCTGGTAATAGAAAACTAAAAACAAATATTAAATGCGGTTAATAATAATGGATAGAAACAAGACAACACGTATCCGTACATCATAGCTACCCTAGCTACACTAGTGTGTCAGTGTTAGGAATCAAATATAGACTGCTATGATAATTCAGTTCGATAGCACAAGAACCAAGAAAGAAACTCTAGAAGATTAATTTCATGCTGGCTTTGAACACACCATTACGCAATTATGTGCAGCCTAAAGGATTGGTAGTTGATTTCCCGGATGCATTAATGAAAAACATCGATTTTGAAGAGAAAGACAGTAATCAGGACAACACAGAAAATAATGTTTGGCAACTCACCTTTTTAAAGTACAAAGGAGCCTCTTTGGCAATATCTTGGGGTAAAGGAATGCACTCAACCATACAATGCCTTCGTTGCTGGGCCAATCCCATAACTGTCTCAAGAAACACTACCTCCTTTTCTTGCTTAGCGAACATCATAATTAGGCACTTCTTAAAGTTTCGAATTTCTGTCCACACATTATCGTCCACAGTTCTTGTAGCTGATTCATGCTGTCAGATAAAAGGGAAAGACAGAGTAGCAAGGTTAAAATTCCATGAAAATAAAAAATAACCAAGTTCTTATGGCACAAGACCAGGCGGCTCAAAAATCTGTACAGCACTTTCAATTCAAGTCAAATTAATACAACTTAATGTTACTCCGAATTCATGCAATAATACTAATCTACCAAACTATTATCCCAAGTTCAAGAAAGCAGTATCAAATACACTTAAATTCCCGTCACTGTCATCCATTTGAATATTCTCCTGGACCCGCATATCACTCATATTGCAGGGATTGTGCTAAATAAACAAAAAACTTCACTGCTTTCAACTCCTAAAAAAACTGACAGTAGCAGATATTGAAGTCACCTGAATTGGTAAAATGCAGCAATGACCAGGAACCACGGGCTGCCACTGTGGCAACATAAGATATGTGAAATTTGCGATTGAAACAACAAGATGCATAGGTCGATTTGGATTTTCTAAACAAAAGAGGCAGCGTTCTTGCTGAGTCAAGAACCGATTAGTTTTTTTTTGGATCTTGCCGTCATCACCTGCTTGCTTCTTTCTACTCTTTCTGCTTGGGCCATCCTCAAAATCATATTCATCATCAGCCTGAGTGGAAATACTAAACTTCTTGTTCTGCATTATCTTGCGGGCAAGATGCATATCAGCATCATCTTCTCCTTTCTTCTGTCCAGCCGCAGGTATCTTTTGCATAGCATACCTTAAAAAAGTAAAACATAGCCATTAAAGCATTATAAATATTACAAGGATAAATAAAGCTGCAGAGTAGAGACCACTAATAATAGTGTAACACGTCAAACATGATTACAAACATAAAAAGAATATAGAAAGGCAAACTAAACATAAATAAGAGAAGCTCAGTTTTTTCTGTAACATGAGAAACTTTATCTTGGGCATAATGTTTTCACATTAGAAATGAATAAACTGCGAGTGGGATAATGGACGAGAACACAAACAAATACACAAACAGCCAAATACCTGCTAGAACTGCCATCTGTTCTTGATCTAATTGAATGATCTTGATTTTCCTGTTTTGTGTTCATAACTTTTACTTCTTGCTGCCCACCAAACAAGAAAAAAAAAAACAGACAATGAAAAATAATCAACAAACTAGAAGGATAAGTTTCTGTAAATGAAAGATAAATACAATATGTTGAATATTGTCTGTTTGCTTACTTTTACCTAAATAAAATCTATCTGTATAAATCAAGGGATTTTGACTATGAATTGATCGTTAAAACTTAACATTAAGAGTCAACATCTCAAGAATTTCAGAATCAATTACATTAGAATCAACTATTATCATCAAGCCAATTAACTAGGCTAATGTCACCTCCTCCCAAAGCAAAAGGCAACGATAGATAATGCATTATGTACTCATACAAAAGTAGAAGTTTTTCAACTCCTCGACAGTTTAGCACCATCTAACAAATCCCACTTCCAAGAAGAAAGCCATAGAAAACATGAAAGAGAAGAAGTTCAGAAAAAATGTCCAATTTCAGGGCAAGTGACAAAGCAAGATTGACAGAAGCATTTTAACTAGTAGCAAATACTGATGGAAAGAAAACTATAATATAGCAGAGATCAGAGAAACAATGAAGGAAGTTATAATTCAAGATAGACTTTTCAAGGCACCAGGAAAGGAGAAAAGTTTGTCCTAATTCTATAATAAGGGCCATAATCACAAACATTGGAACCATTATCTGAAAAAAAAAAAAAGTTTGTTCTGACCATTTCTACTTTATCTAAGCTGGTAATAAGGAATAAATTAATAGCACTATTGTCGAATTCAACACTGAACAGGCACATAATAAAATGGTCAAGGGTGGGAAAAATACAATGCGCTGGTTTAAACTGCAAAAACGATGAGATGCAACCATCCAGAAAAGACACCATATCCTATTATTATATGCTTTACCATTAGTTTTTCAGCTTCTTCATGCTTTCCCTTCAAACGAAGTTGCATAGCCTTGGCTGCCAACTGATTTGCACTCATCTCATTCTTGACTTCAGCACTTCTTTCCACAGGAGTGTTTGCTTCTAACGGAACTTCTTCCAATTCAACACTTTCCAAAACAGAGCCATCAGAATTATTACTCATCTTGCTACCGAAATTTTGCATAAAGCTTCCATCATTAGAAAACTTATTTAGACTAGATACTGCGGCAGAGATTATCCCAGCACCCTCAGCTACCATGCGTTGGTGGCTCTTTCGCTTTCCCCAAGACAATGAATCTTCAACTTTAGGTTTTCTCATTTCATGGTGGCGAACAGAAACATCCTTTAAGTAGTCCTGTTAGCATTTCATTAGCCGATTTAAGTAAAGTGCAAAATTCCAGAAAAATGTGATTAACACCATAATATTTATTGGACACAAAACAAGTTGAAGGAACAAGAAAGAAACGTAAAACAGTTATTTATTTCTCATCAAAGTTACCCTTTTATTAGGAGCCCTTCCACCACGCTTGTGAGAATCTGGAGAGTTTTCTTCCGTTATCCCTTTTTGTCTATTTTTTATAGCACGTAGATGTGCTCGACCAGGAGCAGCTGCATTAGATGCAACAGATGCGGTCAACTCACCCAGAGAACCCCACCTTTCTTGCACAACCTGCATATATCAATATAAGTAAATGGCAATTTTTTACAGCATGACAAAGATGCCATCTTAAATAGGAACAAAAAGGCAAAATAACCTCATTAAAGTTTCGTCCTTCTCGAGCTGCTTGTTCTTGTGAACGCTTTAAGGCTTTGAGTCTCCAACTTGCTCCTCCATCCCCAACAAGAGAAGAAGATAGAAGTTGGTCAGCACCAACTTTAGCTCCATCCTTTTCTTCTGGGTAACCACTTCCACTATCCTTCAAATATGGATTCAGTTCCTTAGGATTCGCTTTCTTTGGCTGAAAAAGAAAGCAAACAAATATGCCCTTTTATCACCATACATTGGCTCAGAATGAAAGATGAAGTCAAGCTGCAAACTCTATGACAATGTTTAATACAAACCACAACAAATGGAAAGGCAGTTCAACTATCGGAATTTCAACAGAGAAATTAAAACATTGTTATCCAGCACTTTTATCTCAAACAAAATCAATATATCAATAATTGAATAAAGAAAATAATATAAAATACTTCTCCTGCAGAAGAAGGCCAAATAATCAAACCATTTTATCTTCAGGAGGCATTAGCTCACCATGTCACTGCCTAATACATTCTTTTAGTTTTGGAAAATACCTCATATTTTTTCCCATTTGCCTTTTATTTTATCTCTTAATGTGATGAGTGATAGCAATATAAGGGAAAAGAAGTTTCTCTTCGCTTTGATTTATTCTTTGGTCTTATTTGTAGTTATTTTATCCTTCCCTTCTCATTTATTCTTTCATATCTTGTAAGCAATAGTAGAAAACACACCAACATATATCAGTTAATGAGAAAATTCAAACAAAAGCATGAAAAAACTAGTCAAAATAAAATACTCTGTCCTCCATTGAGGACAGCAAAAGAATATAAATACAGAACCCATCAGGAAAGCTACATATGTTAACAGACAGGAGGGAAAGATATTTAACAGACATACCTCCTCAACAGGAACCTCCTCTGATAAATTCTCCTCTGTTTCCGTAACTGCAGGCTTCTTACTTTGAGCCCTGAGCATCCAATCCAGTCCCATTTCTTTTCTCGCAATTTCCATCTTACTAGGAGAATCGTCCCTTTTATTTTTTGATTTACTCCTTCTCTTCTTTTCATCTTTATCACTCTCACTTTCACTTGAGTAAAGAGAAGAATCTTCATCAGACGAATACCACTTCTTCTTCCTAGATCCTTTCTTGATCTTAACTAGCCCGTCATCATCAGAACTGTCCCTAGAGCTCCTCCCTTTCTTCTTATTCTTTCCCCTTCTCTTATATGATTTTTTCCTTTCTTTCGAGGAAGAATCCAAGTCCTCATCATCCACCTAATACACACAATCAGACACGGGAAATAGGAACAATAACACTCACACTGAGATACAAGTACAGTAGCTCTATTCACCTGGTCCCGGGGAATGAATTTCACACCCGAAAACATTTTCAAGCTTCCTACACTGTACCAATGCCTGCATAATAATAAAAATAAAATTAACAAAGCCAGAAAAAAGGTAAGTGTAACAAAAGGAGGCCAGCACCGTCCGTTGCAGCCCGATCCATCGAAAACAGGCCAGACCGGGCTGGCCCATGAAAACGGGCTGAAACACAGAACCTGTCCGGCAGCAGGGCGGGCTGGCCCTCCAGTTATGATTTTTTTTTTTGGTACTGGAAGCAAGCAAGCTGACTTTTAGTGCAGTTTTTCAATACATTATTTGAGATACATGTTTTTCAATACATTATTTGAGATGCATGTTTTTCAATACCGACAATGGTACACACACAATGCACAATAACACAATTCATAAAGACACATTAAAGAAACACTAATCCAAAAAGAGCCAAAACCAGGGCAAATCAAAGGAGCACATCCCAAAATCAGGCAACCACAGCTCAATACAATCTGGAAAATCTGTAGAACCCCAAAACAACCACTAAAATCACAAAACAAATCAACGAAATCAGGAAAAAATCAAGAGATAAACGCTCGTACCTGTTCGTGGTGGCGAAGCTGCTGTCGGAACCGCCGCTCTCCCTCGCGTCGAGTGGTCCGTGGTGATGGCTCGCGCTCGTCGCCTCTGTGCGGTGGTGTTTCGTCCTGTGAGTGAGTAACTCTGTGAGTTTCGTTTTTGCCTTTGTTTTAGTACGCACATATGTTTGTATTGTGTGTGAGTGTGAGGTGAGAGACAAAACAGTCTTTTTATTTGAAAGGTTCTTCAACGTATGCGAGGGAAGGACACGGTAATAGAAATAACACACAAAAATGCAGAAATTAATAGCAAATGAAGAGATAAAAACAAGTAGTTGAAGGCAGGAAATAAGAGCATGAAATGCATAAATTGAACAGGAACATTGGAAATTGAGAGGAAAATTCACCAAATAATCGCGTGGAATTGAATTTGGAGGAAAAAAAGATTAAGGAGAGGAACAAACTTACCCTAACAAAAGAACAAAAGGTACCGGCTCGGCGTATCCTCCGGCAACGCAAGATGGGAAGAAAGCCAAGCCACCAGCGATGGTGCCGTTTTCTTCAGATGCCACCACTTTGAGTTTCACTCTTGATGGTACCTCATTTTATTTTTTATTTTTTTAACACAAAGCCACTATGTATGTAAATTTATTATAATATAAGAAAGAATATACATCTTATTATTTATTTTATTTTGTTGATATTTTTAAAAGTTAAATTTTTAATCATTTAATATTTTTAATTTTTATTTGTATTTATTTTATTATATGTCAAATTATTTTATTTTTTATCTGTTTATTTTATTTTTTAATTTTTTAATTAATATTTAATTCACTGTTATATATGCATAAAATTTATTTCATTTTATCTTTTTATTTATTTATTTTAATTTTAAATTAATTTATTTATATTATTATTTTATTCTTATTTTAACTTTTTATCATATGATTTATATTAAAACTTTCCAAAATCCATCTCATGACATTCAAGTTAAAAGAGATAAATTGAACATCGTTCCTGTTAGGATGTACTGTTAAACTTATTCTTATTAATATGATGATAATGCTCCTGCACCGGGCCGGGCCCTAGATAGGTAATTTCTTTCCACACCTCCAAATATTTCCCTTGCATCCAAATATGAAGAAAGTTTCATTTTTACCCTTTATCCGATTTGTACAATTTAGAAGTAACTTCCCAAAATAAAAATTGGTTTTTATTCTAAAAAATTAAAATCTAAATTCACTTTTATAATCTTTTCTGAAATTAATAATCCAGAAAATAATTTTTACAAAACTAAAATGGTAATTTTAGAAATTTGATGGGAAGCAAGAAGCAATTGACTGGGTGCAGGAAGCAATTGCCAATCTTTGCTTAACTTTTGCTACCTATAGGCCTTAGGGGTTTGAGAAACCTCCCTAAAAAATTATATAATTAGGGGGAGAAAATTTCTCTTTCAACATTTATAGGGAATAAAAAAATTATTAATATCTTAACAATGACTTATAAATAAGTTTAAAATCATATTTCGAAAAAAAAAATGCCTTTTACCGATTAACTCATATATAAACTAATTTTGATATATAACCAAACTTATATTTTTTAAGAATTATGAACAAACAAACCTCTGTAAATTTTTTTATGATAATCATATGGTAAAATTTAAGATTCAAAATTAATTTAAATGTTGATGCTTAAAAAAATACGGAAAGTGATAAAATACTAAATATTTAATATATGAAAAAGAGTATAACCTTATAAATACTTTTATTTAAAATGAGGATTTAAATGTAACATATTTGATCATGTACAGCGTGAAAGTACGACTTTTGTATTATGTTTGATGAAAAAAAAAACAACAAATACATTGTTTGATTATTGGTTCTCAACTTAATTTAGTTGGTTTGGTTTGGTTTAACTCGGTTAGATTCAGCTTAACATAACTCAGATATATTTAGTTTGGTTTGACAGGTGAGTTTGGTTTGGTTTGGTTTGGTTGACTCAGTTCGGCTCCTCTCAGCTTGGTCATTCCGCTCGATTCAATTTAGTTCGATTTGGTTATGCTGGCTCGGTTCAACCAGGCTCTGTTTGGTTTGGTTTGGTTCAACTTGACTCGGTTCGGTTTAGTTTGGCTAGGCTTAATTCGGTTCGGTTCAATTTGGTCCGGTTCTGCTCGACTTGGTTTGGTTTGGCTCGACTCGACTCAATTTAGTTCAGTTTGGCTCGGTTTAATTCGATTTGGTTTGGTTCAACCGACTCGGTTGGCTCTACTCGATTCAAGTTCAGTTTGATTCAGTTCGTTTCGATTTAGTTCGGTTCGATTCGGTTTGACTCGACTCGGTTCAATTTGGTTTGGTTTGGTTTGGTTTGGTTAGAGTAATTTAGCTTCTCTCACTTGATATATGACTAAATGACTTTAGAAAGCCTAAAATAACTCCAAAGAAAGTTTGATCTAGTCCTACAAACCAAAGAAACATGGTCACGATACACTGTTATGACAATTTATCTCTATAGAATCTTGTAAAAGATTTAAACTTTACAAAAAAAATAAAAGGACTAACATGCAAAGAAAAAGTAATTGGTCCAAAAAGAGATACAGAAAATCAATTTACTCTAATTATGAAACTGATTAGATTGACTTTAAGATATTGTCTTGAAATCATTCTGAAGGTGTCTAATATTGAAATACCTAAACAAGGAGCGAGAACTCTCACAAATAAATTAGATAACTCTAAAAATAAATATTTTTAGAAAGATAATATATTTTTAAATGGATAAAAATGTTAAACTTTTCTACTTGTGGGTCACGTAATTCCATTGTAAAGAAATCAAACTACTTTTAACATGACCTTAAACTTTTTAAACTGAAGTTAAATTCACTCTACGATTTCGATCTAGAAGGAAAACTAGTATCGATAAAATATAACTTTAATTAGTGATATTTTTTTATTTTATTCAACTGAATACAAAAATGACATAACTTTAATGTAATATGAAATGACTTTATATAATTGTAAGAAAAAAATTAAAATCATATCACAAAATTGCACTATCATAGTCAAAAAAATCCCAAGGAAGGAGCTTAATAGACAGTAAACTGTACATAAATGTTTTAAGTATGAAATTGAAATAGTGGAGAAATAAGTGTATAATTTTGATGTAGGTTATGGTTGATTGATTTGAAGGAAAAGTCTAGAGCTTAGGAGAGGAAGTAGCAATGGTTGATCCCAGAGAAGAGAAACATGTACGGATAAGGATGGTGACCATGGACAATAATGGAGGCC
>NC_028358.1:42657528-42671448 GCF_000741045.1 Vigna radiata var. radiata | reverse complement strand
AAAGTAAATTTAAACTTTACTTAAACTTGTCTGAACAATTTTTTTTATTGACTTGTATAAACTTAAAGCATTTGGTTCAACTCGTTTTCCTTATTAAATTTTTCTTTTGTATTTATATTGACTCATGGCTGAAAGGTTCATAATACACTCGTTTAAAGAATTACTTTTTGGCTTTTATCATAAATAGAATTCACTCAATCAAGGTCTTGTGTTTAAATTTGTGAAAAATCAGCAATGTATACCATACATTTGGTTTCCATACGTAGATATATAGACATACGTAGATATATAGATATACTGGTGAATGATAATGATATTTAGATAACATTTTTTTGACAACACTTGAACATCATTTACGTTTCATTCTGTGATTGGTTCAAAATTACTCCACAATCAATAATAATACTTATAAACACCACCATGGATCAATCACAGAATGACACATAAATGATATTCAAATGTTATCAAAAAAATATTGTCTAAGTATTATTATCCGTTTGGTGAATGTGATTGGGTCAATTAATCATAAATAATTCAAGCTAATTAGATGTTTTTCTTACATCACATATTGCTTCAGACCAATACTAATGGGATGGAGAAGCTATAACCTTTACCTTTTTTTTTTCACACAATCATGTATAATATGAACTCAAGGCTTCTACTTGGTTTGAAATCACTTGAAGAAGGTAGCTTTTACTTCTAGGAATAAGATACAAAGGAAACTTACTTATCTTTTTGTCTCTCAGAAGTAGAGAAGATTTTTTGGTTTTGCATTGAATGCAAATGCATAATGAGTGATTGCACTTTCTTACCAGCCAATGTGGAGATAGAGATGGAATGCAATAATTAACTGCTCTATCTCTATCAAGTTAGGTTATTTTTTTCTTTTGATTAGGGGACAAAAAGAGAAGGGTCCATGTTTATATTCCATTTCCATAAAACCTATAGTTGAAAAAAGAGTCCAGGGCTATTATTTGGCAAAGGAACCTTCCACTTGGGGGAACATCAACCATAACCAAAGCATTCTTGTTCTTTCTTCATATTAATGAGTGTCTTAAGTTGGATGATTGATAATGAAATCAAATAAAATAATGCTGCTAAAAGATGTTGAGATTAGTAAAAGGAATTTTTATTGGAAGAATTACCCACCTAATGGGCTTTTTAAATTTACACTCAGATGAGTGAAGCATTTATGGGCCATTTCTGCAATGTGATTGCCTTTTTCATGCTTTGTCTTCCTGCACCCTTCATTACTAAATACATTCAATACAATTTAAGAAGATTAAAATACCCCTTTTTTTACTACATCAGCTTTGCTGTCACCACTTACTTCTATGATTGCTGTCGTTGGAGAGGAGATGAAGAGAGAAAAAAATGCTGATACAGAGAAAGATAAAAGAGAGAGAATACCTTGTAAAAAAAAATTCATTTTACAAAGCTTGGTTTGGAAATCCTATTTTAAAAAGATATGGGTTTTTCTGTAGTTTGATGCATTAGTTGCGGCTCTTCCTATATCCGAGTCAGGTGAAGAAGCACAGCTTAAGAGGATAACAGAACTACANATATGGGTTTTTCTGTAGTTTGATGCATTAGTTGCGGCTCTTCCTATATCCGAGTCAGGTGAAGAAGCACAGCTTAAGAGGATAACAGAACTACAAGTGTGTATCTCACACCTCACTTTTTATGTGATTGACTGGTGAACTTAATAACAAGTAATCTAATTGTTACAAACAGTGTTTATGCTTTTACATCGTTTCTGCATTTTTTCGCCTTCCAGGCTGAAAATGATGCAATAGGCCAAGAACTTCAAAAGCAGTTGGAAGCTGCAGGTTGTCCAATTCTCTCTTTATTTCTGAACTCTGAGCTTTATTTCTTGATTTCTCTGTATAACAAATGAAACTGTAAATTCATGTTAGATAGCCAAACTGAGTTTTAGAATCTCCAAAAGAAAAATCATACATGCAAAAGTAGTTTCTTCAAGCAATATTAAGCATTTTATGGGCTATACAACTGTAGTAGTTCGGTGAAGGCTGGTATCCATCTGTAATGTACATTAACTTATAATTCTGACTGAAAATGCAGCTGTAATGTGCTTTGGACTTTAGGATGTCTAGAGAAGGTATGAGTCTAACTAACACTTTGTGTTCTTGATGTCAGAGAAGGAATTGAATCAGGTTCAAGAACTGTTTAGGCAAGCATCAGATAATTGTTTGAACTTGAAGAAACCAGATGACAATTAGCTATTGACTAGATCAGAGTGATGAATTTGGCCAGAAGTATCCCAACTTGACACAAAGCAGGGACTGGTGCAGCAAGGTTTTCCTTTTCTCCATGAAGTCTTGGTTAACTGAAACAGTTTATTTATTTTTTTTATTGTTGCAACTTTTGTATGACGCATGATGTTTTGCGAAATCCATAGTTGTTACTGTAATTACATTCCTGCTGTCCATGGAGAAATGAAAGCCTTATGGATACTAAGTGTTTTTTTTACCATCTTTATTTATGTCATTTTCTGAAAAGTAGGCATCTTATAGTGACACCTTTTTTTTCGTTAATGATTACAGTTTAATGTTTTTCTTAAATATTGACAATAATAATAAGTGTGTTACTTCTTAAATCATTTTTATTAATAAAATCTCATTCTGTTAATAAATTTATTTTTTATGTTGTAAATTTAAATATTTCTTTAGTTTCCTTATCAACAAATTAGAAATATAATAATTAATGTTGTATTGAGAACTGAGTAAAAAATATTAGTTTACTTAATCTTGGTTAAAATATTAAACGATGTTTATTATCCATTGCTTTTAGACTAAAGATTTAAAATTTAAAACGGGATCAAAAGTTGGTGAGTTATGATTATAGATTCAGTTTCCTTCTGTTTTAAATATAAGTTTTGTAGTTGTAAGAACCCTCTTATATTTCTTGCGACATTTACTTGTTTGGATTTTTATTTTCTGTAAGTTGCGAGTCTATTCCATTTCTCAAATTAAATTATTTAATAAAAAAATATTATTAAATTAGTGAGACATTTATGAGGGAAATATTTTACCACATAAAGGGATCCAAGCGAAGTACTTGTACTAGAAATAAATTTCCATCTTGCTATCAATGTGAAATAATTTGACTTGAAAATTAGTGAAGGGATTGCTATATTAAAATTTAATGCTTATAGATTTCATATAACATTATACTGTAACTTAAGACGGAATAGACTTTCATGCTAAGTAATTAATCAATGTCATTCTCCTCGTAAACCATTTAAGAGACTAGCAAGGGACTACAAAATGGATGTTTCCCTCATAATGTAATCACTAATTTGTGAGAAACTAAAAGAAAATTATTCGGTCGATAGCTTTTATGCTATTTTGTGATTTTCTTGTTACACAGTTCCGTGGCATCTTGATTAGAAATAATAACATTAATTTAAATAAATCTGTAAAATCATTGCAAAGTTCATATGAATAAACCTATAATTCTTCTAAAACAATTGCACCATCTTGAGTTCCTTATACCGGTGGGGATCTAAATACAAAATATTTAATTTTCACAAGCTAAAATTGTAAATTTGACAAAAATAATGTACAGTACATGAACAACTAATAAACAATAAGTCACATTCTTTTTACCTTTTTTGAAAAGAAATGAGTACATAGCACCACCATATTCATTTCTATCACTAAGATATTGTATGCCAGAGCAGATTACAATGTGGATTAACTAAATCCTTAAATCAAAGTGACATGAAGCTGTAAAATGTTTGTTAGGAAGTTTCATGAAGCTGTTTTGTCCAGTCAAAATGATCCCACTCTTTGGAAAAGCTTGCAACTAATTGCTTTTGTACCTCCACGGCCTCGTAGCGTCTTCGTCTATACATGTCCTCTTCTGCCAATTGCAGCATGCCTCTTAGCACATTCAACCCGAGGCTGCTATTAAATTGTTTTTCATCATCAATAACATGGACAAAACCCTTGTTTAGACCAAATTCAACGTAGAAATATGGAAAGTGCTTGGGAATTGAATTACGCAATCCCTTTTGACTTGTATCAATAAGTTTCTTGGCATTGTGCTGGCTCCACTCATCTTCAGCTTCATCAATCGCCTGTGATGAACCCAATTTAAAGAGTTTAAATTTTTAAAATGCTGGTAATAGAAAACTAAAAACAAATATTAAATGTAGTTAATAATAATGGATAGAAACAAGACAACACGTATCCGTACATCATAGCTACCCTAGCTACACCACTAGTGTGTCACTGTTAGGAATCAAATATAGACTGCTATAATAATTCAGTTCGATAGCACAAGAACCAAGAAAGAAACTCTAGAAGATTAATTTCATGCTGGCTTTGAACCCACACCATTACGCAATTATGTGCAGCCTAAAAGATTGGTAGTTGATTTCCCGGATGCATAAATGAAAAACATCGTTTTGAAGAGAAAGACAGTAATCAGGACAACACAGAAAATAATGTTTGGCAGCTCACCTTTTTAAAGTACAAAGGAGCCTCTTTGGCAATATCTTGGGGTAAAGGAATGCACTCAACCATACAATGCCTTCCTTGCTGGGCTAATCCCATCACTGTCTCAAGAAACACTACCTCCTTTTCTTGCTTAGCGAACATCATAATTAGGCACTTCTTAAAGTTTCGAATTTCTGTCCACACATTATCGTCCACAGTTCTTGTAGCTGATTCATGCTGTCAGATAAAAGGAAAAGACAGAGTAGCAAGGTTAAAATTCCATGAAAATAAAAAATAACCAAGTTCTTATGGCACAAGACCAGGCGGCTCAAAAATCTGTACAGCACTTTCAATTCAAGTCAAATTAATACAACCTAATGTTACTCCGAATTCATGCAATAATACTAATCTACCAAACTATTATCCCAAGTTCAAGAAAGCAGTATCAAATACACTTAAATTCCCATCACTATCATCCATTTGAATATTCTCCTGGACCTATATATCACTCATATTGCAGGGATTGTGCTAAATAAACAAAAACTTCACTGGTTTCAACTCCTAAAAAAACCGACAGTAGCAGAAATTGAAGTCACCTGAATTGGTAAAATGCAGCAATGACCAGGAACCACGGGCTGCCACTGTGGCAACATAAGATATGTGAAATTTGCGATTGAAACAACAAGATGCATAGGTCGATTTGGATTTTCTAAACAAAAGAGGCAGCGTTCTTGCTGAGTCAAGAACCGATTAGTCTTTTTTTGGATCTTGCCGTCATCACCTGCTTGCTTCTTTCTACTCTTTCTGCTTGGGCCATCCTCAAAATCATATTCATCATCAGCCTGAGTGGAAATACTAAACTTCTTGTTCTGCATTATCTTGCGGGCAAGATGCATATCAGCATCATCTTCTCCTTTCTTCTGTCCAGCCGCAGGTATCTTTTGCATAGCATACCTTAAAAAAGTAAAACATAGCCATTAAAGCATTATAAATATTACAAGGATAATAAAGCTCCATTAATAATAGTGTAACACGTCAAACATGATTACAAACATAAAAAGAATAAAGAAAGGCAAACTAAAAATAAATAACAAGAGAAACTCGGTTTTTTTCTGTAACATGAGAAATTTTATCTTGGGCATAATGTTTTCACATTAGAAATGAATAAACTGCGAGTGGGATATGGACGAGAACACAAACAAATACACAGACAGCCAAATACCTGCTAGCAACACTTTCCAAAACAGAGCCATCAGAATTATTACTCATCATGTTACCGAAATTTTGCATGAAGCTTCCATCATTAGAAAACTTATTTAGACTAGACACTGCGGCAGAGATTATCCCAGCACCCTCAGCTACCATGCGTTGGTGGCTTTTTCGCTTTCCCCAAGATAAAGAATCTTCAACTTTAGGTTTTCTCATTTCATGGTGACGAACAGAAACATCCTTTAAGTAGTCCTGCTAGCATTTCATTGGTCGATTTAAGTAACGTACAACAGATTATATTTCAAAATTTCAGAAAAAATGTGATTAACATCATAATATTTATTGGACATAAAACAAGTTGAAGGAACAAGAAAGACACGTAAAACAGTTATATATTTCTCATCAAAGTTACCCTTTTATTAGGAGCCCTTCCACCATGCTTGTTAGAATCTGGAGAGTTTTCTTCCCTTATCCCTTTTTGTCTATTTTTTATAGCACGTAGATGTGCTCGAGCAGGAGCAGCTGCATTAGATGCAACCGATGCGGTCAACTCACCCAGAGAACCCCACCTTTCTTGCACAACCTGCACATATCAATATAAGTAAACATCAATTTTTTACAGCATGACAAAGATGCCATTTTACATAGGAACAGAAAGGCAAAATAACCTCATTAAAGTTTCGTCCTTCTCGAGCTGCTTGTTCTTGTGAACGCTTTAAGGCTTTGAGTCTCCAACTTGCTCCCCCATCCCCAACAAGGGAAGAAGATAGAAGCTGGTCAGCACCAACTTTAGCTCCATCCTTTTCTTCTGGGTAACCAGTTCCACTATCCTTCAAATATGGATTCAGTTCCTTAGGATTTACTTTCTTTGGCTGAAAAAGAAAGCAAACAAAAGCAAGAAAAAACTAGTCAACATAAAATACTCTCTCCTCCATAGAGGACAGCAAAAGAATATAAATATATACATGTGTTAACAGACAGGAGGGAAAGATATTTAACAGAGACATACCTCCTCAACAGGAACCTCCTCTGGTAAATTCTCCTCTGTTTCCGCAACTGCAGGCTTCTTACTTTGAGCCCTGAGCATCCAATCCAGTCCCATTTCTTTTCTCGCAATTTCCATCTTACTAGGAGAATCGTCCCTTTTCTTTGATCTTTTATATATATATATATATATATATATATATATATATATCTTATAAATAGATGAAAAGAAATCTTGCTGTAATTTAATTAGATTTAGTGATGCTGATAAAAATCGTATCTAAATAGAGTTTAGGTATTATAAATATGGATGAAAATTTTTACAATCATATTTGAACTTATTGTTATATCAGAAAAATATTTATTGATATGATTCAATTTTGGATATCTATAATCTGTATTATATTCCTATTTTTATTCAACCAATTATATCAATCAATGCAAAGACACTCCTTGCTTTAATTAAAAGAAATTTACTTGTTAAATGAATGATTAAAAAAAAATAATGAAAAATTAAAGAACATGTCAATTAGTTGCCATATAAAATAGTTTAACAATTAAATTTCTAAATCTATATTTTAGTTTAAGAAAATTGGATTCTACCTTCTTCTTCGGATTTTATTTAAATGTTCAAAAACCATTTTTGAAAAATATTGTTTACTAAAAATATTATTTATTTATTAAATTCATATTAGAAAAAGTAACCATAACTGACCTAGACCCTCTTTAAAAAAAAATATTAATAACAGTAATAAGTAAGAACATAATCAAAATAAATATTGAAATTAAAAAAAAAAATATTCGGTCAAACATTTATTATGTTTCATAAATTTCCATTTATAGGATTAATAATTAGTGCAATAAATTATTTATAATTCAAAAAACTATTATTAATTTTTTATAATAATAATAATAATAAATATTAATTTTTTATAATAATAATAATAATAAATAACAATAACATTTTTTAAATTTATTATTGAAAGATGTCGTTGATCAAAATAGAATTTTATTTAAATTTTTGAGTTTGAATTTATTCAAAAAATTTGGGATTTGATTGTTCGTATTAGATATATAGACTAAAATCTACTTGTAAATAATTTTCACATTAAAATTGAATTACGATTTATTTTTAATAAGTTAAAACTTAATGATTAATATTAAATTAAATATTTAAAAAAATATTTAATTAAATATTTTTAATTAAATAACTAATTAAATATTTTTAATTAAATAATATTTTTAATGGTTATATTTTTAGGAAAAAAAAACATAAAGTATCAATAATTTAGATCCTCTTTAAAAAATAATAATAACAATTATGAATAAATAATTAAGAAAATAAATACTGCACGAAAAATACTGTACCGAAAAATTATAATTATAAATATTGTACTGAAAAATTAATAAGTGATCAGTAAATAATTAAAAAAATATTTAAATTTATAATTTTCTGAAATTAAATTTTTAACATAAAAAATAATTTCACATTTTTTCTTAAATTAAAAAATATATAAAATCTAATTATATAAAGAATTTGAATCTTAAATAATTAAATTATGAATTTGAGTCTTAAATAATCAAATTGACACCCTAAGAGGAACAAACTTACCCTAACAAAAGAATAAAAGGTACCGGCTCGGCGTATCCTCCGGCAAAGCAGGATGGGAAGAAAGCCAAGCCACCAGCGATGGTGCCGTTTTCTTTAGATGCCACCGCTTTGAGGTTCACTCTTAATGGTGGTTGAAGTCATTAACCTCGTTCTACTTTTTTAACACAAAGCCAGTATGTATGTAAGTTTATTATAATATAAGAAAGAATATAAATCTTATTATTTATTTTATTTTGTTGATTTGTTTTAAAAGTTAACTTTTTAATCATTTAATATTTTTACTTTCTTTTTTATTTGTACTTATTTTATTATATATGAAATTTCTTTTACTTTTTATCTATTTATTTTATTTTTAAATTTTTAATTTATATTTATTTTACTGTTATATATACAAAAATTAGAAAACTCATTTCATATATTTATTAGACGAAAATAAAAAAAATTATTATACAAGTTTATTAATACATTAAATAAATTAATAAAGAAAAAAATATTAGATGAAATTATCAATGTATTAACTAAATAATCTAATAATGCACATTAGATGAGTAATTTATATATTTATTAGAGAACTGTAGTAATATACATTAAACAAGTCTTTCAACACATAAATTATACGAGTTTGTTCATTTATCAGCTAATTGAATCTAACAATACAGATGAGTCTATTAATACATTAACTATAAGAGTATAACAAAAAACTACAAATCTAACAATACATATCAAATGAGTTGTATCAACAGATATTATATGAGTTATTTCATACATTGATTATATAAGTTTAATAATACATATTACTTTAGTATGTCGATACATTGATCAATAAGTATTACAATACACAATACACAATTTTGTCCATACACTGATTATATCAACGTAACAATATACATTATACGGGTATGTTCATACACAAGTTAGATTAATATATTAAAAGTCATTAGACGACTTCATTTATTCCATGATTATGCAAGTTTTGCAATATATATTAGATAAATGTGTTCATATACTAATTAAAGGAATCTAATCCTACAAATTGGACGACATTAATTATACAAGTAAAACAATTCATATTACATATTATACACTAATTTATATTTTTAACAAGTAAACTTTACATGCACATTATTTATACTTTTAAAGATTTTATTATTTTTTTTTATCTTTTATAATATTTTTACAAAATTTACTATTTATATTTTTATAAATAAATAGACTTTTTAAACTAAAAAATATTTTTAAGGTTAATTTTATTCAAAACTTAATTATAAATTTAACAATATTTATTATTTTTCTCTCGTTCTCTAATTCTTATTTAATATACACACAAGTCAATATTAACATGTGTCTAAACATGGGTTTAAAACTAATTAGAATTAGAATTAAACAAAAAATAAATAAAAAAACGAAGAAAAAAAGTAGTCACTAAATAGTTTGATAATAAAAATTTGTTGAAAATAAAATAAAATAATGAAATTATCTTTTAAATTATTTGAAATAAAATTATAAATGTTAATGTGTTTCTATTTATTAGTAATTTTTTTTTCTATTAGTAATTTTTTATTCAAATATTTCTTCTTCTTATTGTTATTAAAATAAAACTATAATAAAATAAAAGGCAAAAAAAATATTAAAGAATTACTGAAACGTTCATAATAAATTATCTGATTACAACATAATTGATGTTCAGTAAAAAAATTTAATAGAGATAATTTTGTCATTAAAATAAAATTTTAAAAGTAAATTTAAAATGAAACTAGTAATGAATATTATTATTATCATCAAATTGTAAAATTAAAAGATTGATTTCTAATACTTTAGAATAACCATGGTAAAGAAAACAATAGTTATGGAATAAAAGTGTGAAAGTAGTATGACATTAATGGTTAAGTTATAAGAATAATTTAGATTTTTTTTTATATGTTAGGAAATAATTTAATAAAAATATTGAAAATTAGTATAATGACTATTTAATTTTATATCAAACCAACCGTGATGCAAGTGCTAAGTATATTAGGGGAATAGTAATGTGATTATTTCAAGATTAAAATATTCTTCGACTCAAGTTAATTTTAACACGACAGTGATTAACAAATTATCAGTTATCATCTCATTCAAGAAAACATTATATTTGAATATTCATACTAATAATATGTTAAAATAATTTATAGTATAGATATGTACATAACTATAATAACTAAAAATTATGAGTATGCTTATTTAAATTAATAATATACTTAAATAATTTATAGTAATTCATGTGCTAACTTTTGGAAAATTATAATCACAATAATTTGAAGCTTATTAGTGTAGTTTCACGTGTTATATTAGTAAGTATGGAAATTTAAAAAAAGAACTCATGAGTTTTGGATTGTAATACATGAAATTTTAGCTATTGCTTTTAGAGAAAATCACAAAACTTTCCACAGGAGCATCCATTGAAAAATTTGTGAAGCCGCTTCCTGTCTCTAAGGATGATTTTCCATTTTAGTAAAAGGAGACCATAATAAACATTTTAAAACCAATATGAGGACCACAATAAACATTTTTAAACAAATATGAGGACTAAAACGAATTTTATCTGTACAATTCATCAAATATTTGCCAGTTGGCAGCTCCGCCGTTAGCAGATTTAACGTCATTAGCAAAAAGGACTAACTTACACAGTTTTTGCAAAAAGTAAGACTTTATTGAACTTTTTAAAAAAGGAGGACCACTTTCAGCAAATCCCTCAAAAAGAGGGACCAAAATAGGTATTAAACCTTCGTATTAATACGATGACAATGCTCCTGCACTGGGCCGGGCTCTAGATAGGTGGATTATTTACTCGAGGGCCTTGGGATACATTGCATGGGTAGTTTCTTTCCGCACCTCCAAACATTTCCCTTGAATCCCTATATAAATAAAGTTCCATTTTTACCCTTCGTCCGATTTTTACAATTTTGGAAGTAATTTCCCAAAACGAAAATTGATTTTTATTCTAAAAAATTAGAAATTCACTTTTATAATATGCTCTGAAATTAATAATCCAGAAAATCATTTTTACAGAAGTGAAATGGTAATTTTTGAAATTTAATGGGAAGCAAGAAGCAATTGCCAGCAAACCTGATCTTTGCTTAACTTTTGCTACCTATAGGCCTTAGGGTTTTGAGAAACCTCCCTAAAAAAATTATATAATCAGGGGGAGAAAATTTCTCTTTCAACATTTATAGGGAATAAAAAAATTATTAATATTTTAACAATGATTTATAAATAATTTTAAAACCATATTTTGGAAAAAAAATCAAATGCCTTTTACCAATTAAGTAATGTATAAACTAATTCTAATTTATAAGCAAACTTATTTTTTTAAGAATTATGAACAAACAAACCTCTGTAAATTTTTTTATGAAAATATTATGGTAAAATTTAAGATTTAAAATTAATTTAAATGTTGATGCTTAAAAAAATATGCAAAGTGATAAAATACTAAATACTTAACATATGAAAAAGAGTATAACCTTATAAATACTTTCATTTAAAATGAAGATTTAAATGTAATATATTTGATCATGTACAGCGTGAAAGCACGACTTTTGTATTATATTTGACGAAAAAAAGAACAACAAATACATAGGTAAGAAAAAGAAAAAAAAGAGAGAATAATATTTAGCCAAAGAGAAATATAGAAAATTAAAATAAGGTAATGATTTTTAGACGATCTAATTTAAAAATTATTATTACATTATTATTTTTATTATATATATATATATATTATCATTTTACGTACTATTAACAATAATACCAATAATAAAAATACAATAAAATTAACAAAATAAATCAACGAAATCAAATTGAAAGAAAAATTAGTATGTGATTTTGGATATCTCTTCTATGTAACATAAAGCAAAAGTCAATGTTTAATTATATATCACATAAAAATTAGTGTAAACCGAAATTTAAGATTTGGAAAAGAGAGAAATGAGTTTTATTAAGAAAATTCTTTTAAAACACGTAATCTTTAAAAAAAACCGTTTTTTTTTAAACTGTTTGACTTTTTTTTTAAAAGTTTTTGTTCTTTGTTTATGTGTTTGAAGACCATAAACTACCAAAGTGATTCTTGCAGTGAGATCTTAAAGTCTAACTCATTAATATCTCAAATAGGATAGGTTTGTTTTCTGTTCATATTTTTGGATATGTTGCTTCTTTCTTGCATGCTAATCTTTTTTGTTTTGCATGTGAAGTATGAGTCTTTTATAAAATTATCTATTGATCAGTATTCCTAACTGTATGTCTTGATATACTTATGTTTGTGTGAACAAATAGAACTTTGTGTGCATTTGAAGCTATTTTAGTCATCAATCAAACAAGAGAAGCTAAATTACCCGATAAAAACCGAATCGAATCAGTTTGGCTCGGGTCGGCTCGGTTTAGTTTGGCTCGCTCGGGTTGGCTCGGTTCAGTTCGGTGCTGATTGGCTTGGGTTGGTTCGATTTGTTTCAGTTCGATTCTACTTGGTTCGACTCGATTCAATTTTGTTCGGTTCGGCTAGGCTTTGCTCAAGTATGTTCGACTCGGCTAGATTTGGCTAAGCTAGGTTTGGTTTGGCTCAACTCGACATGGTTCGTTTTGACTCGGTTTGGTTCATTTAAGTTCGATTTGGCTTGGTTCTTTTAGGGTAATTTAGCTTTCATTACTTTATAATTGACTAATATGTTTTGGATAGTTTAAAATTGCTCAAAATGTACAGGAAGTTCTATGTACTCCTTCGAACCATAAAAGCACGATCAAGGTACACCGTTAAGATCACTAATGAGTAGATAGTCTTACAAAAAACTCAAAATTCACATGCAAAACAAAAAAGAGTTAACATGCAAAGAAGAAGCAATAGACCAACAAAGAGGAGGAGAAAACCAACTTACTCTATTTAAGAAACTGATCAGTTAGATTTAAAGATCGAGGAAACTATGACGATCTCTAATCTTCAAAAACATAAACATGAAATGAGAACTTAAAAAAAAAATAATTTAAATAACTCTATAAAAATAACTTTTAGAGAAATTATATGTTTTTAAACGGATAAAAATGTTAAACTTTACTACTTGTGGGTCACCTAATTTCATTGGAAAGAAATCACACTACTTTTAACATTACTTTAAACTTTTTAAAGTGAAGTTAAACTCACTATACGATTTCGATCTAGGAGGAAAACTTATATGGATAAAATATAACTTTAATTAATTATAATTTTTTTTTTCAACTGAAATATACAAAAATGACATAACTTTAATGTAATATGAAATGACTTTATATAAGTCCAGCACGACTTCACTTAATTTTCTTTTAAAAAAATTAAAAATTATATCATAAATAAATGCATGAGTTTGGAGGACTTATCTATAATTGTAAAAAAATTAAAATTATATCATAAAATTGAACTATTATAGTAAAAAAAACCCAAGGAAGGAGCTTAATAGACAGTAAATTGTACATAAATGGAGGTTTTAAGTATGAAATTGAAATAGTGGAGAAATAACTGTAGAATTTTGATGTAGGTTATGGTTGATTGATTTGAGGGAAGAGTCTAGAGCTTAGGAGAGGAAGTAGCAATGGTTGATCCCAGAGAAGAGAAACATGTACGGATAAGGATGGTGACCATGGACAATAATGGAGGCC
>NC_028358.1:42650564-42653188 GCF_000741045.1 Vigna radiata var. radiata | reverse complement strand
AAAATCCTCTTAACACGAAAAATAGTGCTAATTAAAAATTTTGACATTCAAATCTTGCGGAATTCAATTAAAGTTCTACCTTCACCAAGGAAATATAATCCACTTACAAAATTCCAAAAATAATAAAATAACCAAGAAATAAAAATTAATCCAATTACATTATTTCTGAAATTCATAACTCAAAGCTGTAAATAAATCAAGGTTGTCCCCTACACTCACGTCGCTATCATGCATCTGGAGTATCTATTACACCCCCTGCTCCCGTATAACTAAGGTCATACGATCATCGCAAGACACACACACAACCACCACATAAACAAATATGGGTAAGCTACCATAACACAATCCAATAACAATAAAGTATGTACAAGATAAGTAAGCATAACTTGATAATAATACCATTCATATACAATGTTACCCATACTCGCATAATTGTTTCTATATCATGAACATAATCAACATCCTTGTTAACTATAATGTGACTATACCCTCCACGTCATCAATTCCCATCACATCGTCATCCTGAATCAAAATTACACGTACCTCCATCACAACTAACCTCATCAAGAATCATTCATCATGAATCACGTCATGAGCCTCCACAATACCATAACTCCATAGTGAAAAGAATCAGTCACATTTATGTACCCTACCTCAAACTTGTGGCCTCCCCACAAGTCCCCTGTAGCCCCTCCTACAAGTCTGCCCAAGTAGTCCCGCCTACCTGGCTAAGGAACATGTTTCCTGCCACTCAAGGACAAGGCAAACACCATCACCCCCACACAAGGAGGGCTCAATACCCGAGCGCTCCCTTTTCGCACACAAGGCCAAAGGAAGTTGCTATCTCGATCGATCGATAGTCTCAGGCTTTACTAGGTACAAAAAGTGGACCTATCTTTCACTCTTGTGCTCATCAACTACATCCTCAGGTACATTTAAAACTTGCTCGTTCCAACGCATATATCTAAGTACAACAGACGTTCTCACTCTCCACCTAATACTGGTCATTCATCGTTGTCTACCATCTCGTTAAAAATTCTAATATACTCAAACTAAATCCTTCGTAATTTCACTCCAACAACAAATTATAATTAAATAAATAATAAATAAATAAACATCACTCCAGCAAATAAATAAGTATCATTCCAAATAAATNTGTGTTTGTTTGAGCAAAAGATAGCAGCTAGAGTGAGGCTTCATGATAAATATTTTAGCCCTGTCATTATCAAATAACTTACTGTCTGCATTCAATAATTTTGTCTATTCACCATCAAGTCAAGTGGCTATTTGGTCACATATTTATGAAGACAAAACATAATTANAGACAAATGTCCTTATCTAACTTTATTTTATACATTCAACTTTNCCACAAGTAATGCATATATTAAGGACAGACCCTTTTAAATGCACAATTTGGTATCCCAAAATATTGTTATAAATAAAGCCTNTTCCCTCCCTCACTCTTTAATTTGCTTTCACTTCATATCTCTTTCTCTCCGTGTCAAATACACTGTTCTGTCTTCTCCTCTGTCCTGTTCAAACTTCTCTTTTTAGTTCTCTATTCATTTTATGTGCTAAAGAAAACAAGAAAATGGGTGCTCTTGATTTCCTTTCTGACTACTTCTCAGTTTCCACCCCAAAAANGAAACGCAAACCAATGCAGGTTTTCATGACCTCCTAAACCATGTTTGTGTATGTGTTTCATGGTGGTTGTAGTCTCAAGCAAATTCTGATTTTATTTTCCTTTTCAACCCTTTTGTCTTGCAGACTGTTGAAATCAAAGTGAAAATGGACTGTGATGGCTGTGAAAGAAGAGTTCGCAATTCTGTTTCCAACATGTCAGGTTGGTATCTTTCTTCTTTATAATCAATCACTCTCAGTTTAAAATTTTTCAAGCAATACCTTACTATTCTTACTATTTTCACCTTCTGTCGTGGTAAATCAGTATATGCACTATCTCATAAAGTACTTTTTTAAGTTCATTACAGTTTTATCTGAATAAACAATACTAATATTTACCGCAAATCTTTATCATGTAAATGAGATGGAAGAAAGAACATTCAACAGTAGTACATATCTAAATTTTGTCCTGTATCATGGTTTATTCAAATGTTGTTGGTAAGTGGAGAAAACAATGAAGGTTGAACTAAATTGAAAGCTTGAATCCAGGTGTGAAAGAGGTCGAAGTGAATAGAAAACAAAGCAAGGTAACAGTAACAGGTTACGTGGATAGAAACAAGGTCCTAAAGAAAGTACAAGGAACAGGAAAAATAGCTGAGTTTTGGCCTTATATTCAGTACAACTTGGTGGCATATCCCTACGTGGCACAAGCATATGACAGGAAAGCACCATCTGGGTATGTGAAAAACACTGAACAAGCACTTCCCAACCCAAACGATGAGAAACTCACCTCTCTCTTCAGTGATGACAACCCTAATGCATGTTTAATCATGTAAACCATTTTCAGTAGAAGATCAGAGCTACCTTGCAAGTTCATATGCTTCACTGCTTCATCTCTGCATATATATAGTTTCTTGGAGACTGTTTTTAGCTTCTTCTTAGCTGTGTTGTCTTTCTTTAATGGCTACAATTTTGGTTCTGCTTATAGTATAGAACTTGGAGGA